>NC_084594.1:42226416-42488916 GCF_033807715.1 Cololabis saira
TTTGATCGGGATATCCCGAATGATTAATTACCATGTATACAGGGATAACCCTGTTTGCTCACGCATGTAAACGGAATATTCCGAATGTTTCAGTAACCGGAATATTAGCAATAACCCGAATTTTGACTGCATGTAAACGTAGTCACTGTCCCGCGTGCCCCCGGTACTTTAAAGCTATTAAGCCCCGGTTTTTCATGCTTTTATTTCTTCTCGCTTAGATTATTGTAATTCTCTTTTTACCTGTTTAAATCAGACCTCCTTAAATCGTCTCCAAACTGTCCAGAATGCAGCAGCCCGCCTTTTAACAGTTAGTTAAAGTTAATAGTTAATTTAGTAGTAATAAGAGAACACACGTCACTCCAATTTTATCCTCTCTTCACTGGCTTCCCATTAAATTTCGCATCCATTTTAAAATACTGGTGCTAACTTTCAGAGCTTTGCATGACCAAACACCACAATACATCGCTGACCTCCTCCTACCTTATGCGCCAAATCGGGCTCTTAGATCAGCACACCAATCGTTACTGTCTGTCCCTCAAACTCGTTATAAATCCAGAGGTGACCGTGCTTTTCAAGCTGTTGCGCCAAAATTATGGAATGCTCTCCCTTCACAACTGCGTTCTCTGGACTTTTGTGAAGGCTTTATGAAGCAGCTGAAAACGTTTTTATTCAGACAGGCTTTTGGTTAACCGTTTATTGTGTCTCTGCGTTGCTGCTATGTTTTTAATTGTGCGTTGCGACTGTTTTTAACATGCCAGCCCAGTGCTGTTTTCTGTACCTTGTTAATTTTATCTAGGTTTTTATATATATGTATACTATTGGTATCTTTTCTTTTTAATCTCTTTTCATTTGTGTGCCTTTTTTTTTTTTATGTAAAGCACTTTGTGATTTTATATCTGTGAAAGGTGCTATATAAATAAACTTTACTTACTTACTCCCCACCCCACGGTTTTAATAACACTTTAGACACCGCACACTCAACATTTAATAAATACATTTAACAAGGCTACTTAGCGTCTTGGAGGGGGGGGGTCATTGTCAGTATGATACCCTGACCTCCCCCTCCCTATTTTTATTGCAACAGCCACATGCACAGAACACCAGGGGCGGGAGAGGGGCCCACACCATCCGCGTTCAGGGCTCCAGACTAACTTTTTCACAGGTAGCACTGGTGCCACCTAGCTTTTCATTTAGTAGCACCAAAACAAATTAGGTAGCACCATATTTTTCATTGCTAACATTAGTTACATTATTAAGCATTAATTAACTGTTTACAGATTAACAATCATTATGTATAGGAAACACATATAGCCTACAGTTAGGCTAATTAATGTGATGAGTTAGTTAATAAATTAAAAGTTGGATAATATAATTTATATAAATGCTTAGTAATGTTAATGTACTAACTAATGTTAGGCTAATTAAGGTGACTTTATGGTAAAGTGCATTTTTGCAGCAATATCGCTGCAGAACCAAGAAAATGCTACATTTAGTCTGGGCTACCTCACCCATCAGACAATCTAGCAACAAAAATAAATATAACCATTAATATACAGGACTGTCTCAGAAAATTAGAATATTGTGATAAAGTTCTTTATTTTCTGTAATGCAAAAATGTCATACATTCTGGATTCATTAAAAATCAACTGAAATATTGCAAGCCTTTTATTATTTTAATATTGCTGATCATGCTTACAGCTTAAGAAAACTCAAATATCCTATCTCAAAAAATTAGAATATTCTGGGAATCTTTATCTTAAACTATTAGCCATAATCAGCAATATTAAAATAATAAAAGGCTTGCAATATTTCAGTTGATTTGTAATGAATCCAGAATGTATGACATTTTTGTTTTTTTAAATTGCATTACAGAAAATAAAAGAACTTTATCACAATATTCTAATTTTCTGAGACAGTCCTGTAAACTTGCTGGCGTGGTTGTGCTTGAACCACTTCTGAATATCCATGGTTACTTTGTGTTAACGGAGCAGCATAATATCCATCGTTACTTTGTGTTAACGGAGCAGCAGAGAGCAGCGTCTTGCTGCTGCAGGAAACTGCGCGCTG
The DNA here is from genome assembly GCF_033807715.1 of Cololabis saira. Lineage (NCBI taxonomy): Eukaryota > Metazoa > Chordata > Actinopteri > Beloniformes > Belonidae > Cololabis > Cololabis saira. Next base: position 42,228,484 of record NC_084594.1, read on the forward strand.
GACGCAAATGAGTGACGGACACTGGCTGATTTATGGCACCGCGTTACACCAACGCAGATCTTACGGCGTAGGATACGCGGGGACGGTGCGTACCCCGCGCGTCGCCGCGTACCCGACGCCGTAGATTTAACGCGGAACCATAAATGAGGCTTAACGCGGGCGCATTTATCAGTTTTCTTTTCGTCTTTTCAGCTGAGCAAACGCATAAACTGCTTATGCACCCTCGTAGAACCGGGCCTGGGCCTGTCCCTCGTATCTTAACCACGGGAACCGTGCCATTGTTGTTGGAAGCTGTACTTTTTTTTCTTCTCCCCACTCTCCCCCGGGTCTTTCGCCAACCTGTCACTCTCTTCATCAGAAGAAGAAGAATCCGATTCTTGTCGTTCCCTCTGCTAACCATTCTCCTCCTCCTCCACCAGCCTCTGGCACATCTTTCTTCTTAAAATAATCGACTATAGACCGCTTCATACTGCGCTTTGTTTACTTTTTTGAGCGCGCTGCGTGTACGCACGTAACGTGCGCAGACCGTACCAGGTGCAGTCAGACAGAGAGAGAGGAGAAATAGGACTCGCAGGAATGAGCCAGAAAGTAAGATTGTATTATCAACCACTCCATTAATGCACTAACACAGCCGAGTGAAAAAAAAATATATATTTTTTTTTTTCCACTAGTCCTCTTGCAAGTAGCACCGGTGCGACCTCATTAAATTTTAACTCGCACCTTAATAAATTAGGTCGCATATGCGACCTAATAGGTCGCACTCTGGAGCCCTGTCCGCGTTCCCTCGTTGGCCTGGGGGGGGTCGCCGTGCAACCTGGGGTGCCTTCTGGCGGTGCTGGACCCCCCCGGGGAGGGGGAAGCGGTGCGTGAATGTGCGTCCTTGTCGGTGAGAATGTGGTATGAAGGGGTCCTGCCATGGAGGATTAGGGCCCCACACACACACACACACACACACACACACACACACACACACACACACACACACACACACACACACACACACACACACACACACACACACACACACACACACACACACACACACACATTTTGGGGGTTAGTTAATCGCGGTAGCTTAGCTCAGATGGTGATTGGATCTCAAGACCTGGGACGGTTGCTGCTCGTGTTTCGGCCGATTCCGTGCCGGTTTCGTGTCTCTTCTGTTTTTTTTTGCCTTTTTGCAGATTTCCAGTGCTCGACGTGCGCCTCCATGTGTGTTCTCGCGTCCTGGATTAGCAGCGGATGTCACCTCCCCACCCCTTCCACAACAAAAAAAAAACAAAAAAAACATTAAATCGCTGGAGAGATGTTCACACGCTTAGTTAGTATTATCCACTCACTGGCATTAAGGAACCTGGCTCTGAGGGGATCTTTAGACACATTGCACAAGGCCAACAATGGGAACTTTCTTAAAGAAGTTGAACTGCTAGTTTAATTTGATCCTTTGTTGAGAGTTCATGAGAAGCATCGACAGTGCAGCAGAGAACATCACATACCTGGGTAAAACGATTCAAAATGAGTTGATAGCCTGTGTCAGTGATAAAATAGTTGACACAATGGTGTCCGAAATCAAAGATTGAAAATACTATGTCATAATATTGGATTGCACCCCAGATGTAAGTCATCAAGAGCAAAAGTCTGTTGTGTCCACAGTGAATCTTGGTGAAAATCCAAACAAAGTTAAAAACTGATTTATTTAAATTCATTTTTAAATGCAGACCAATGACAAAAACTCTGGGAAACATAACCGAAAAGTAAACATTTCAAGAAAAACACAAAAAAAAAAACATTACAAAGAAAAAAAAAGGCTAATGTAAAACAGCATTTAACAGAACTAAACTAATGTCTATCAGGCTGTCTCACCTTTGTGTAAAAAATAACATAATAACAAGGGTCTATGTTTAAAGCAAAGACTTTTGAATTGAATTCTTGTACTTCATTTTCTAAATCTGGTTATAACTGAACAGTTCTTACAGCTGTAAGAATCTGCTGCTTTTAAAAAAAAATATTACAAATCTTAACTAAAATAAATTGGTGCATTTTAACTGAACTCTCAAAATAGATATCATAAATGTTCACAAATGTACACTTTTTATCCAGTGTGAATATGTTGGTGACTCCTTAGATTACTTGATGTGGTAAAAGCTGCTCCACACTGATCACATATGTAAGGCTTTTCTCCAGTGTGAATACGTTGGTGAATTGTTAGAGCACTTTGCCGGGCAAAAGCCGCTCCACACTGATCACATCTGTAAGGCTTTTCTCCAGTATGAATACGTTGGTGACTCGTTAGAGCATTTTGCTGGGTAAAAGCCGCTCCACACTGATCACATCCGTAAGGCTTTTCTCCAGTGTGAACACGTTGGTGTTGCTGTAGTGTATCTTGTCGGGCAAAAGCTGCTCCACACTGATCACATCTGTACGGTTTATCACCAGAGTGAGTTTTCTTATGGATCTTCAGGTTTGATGAAGTGGTGAAGACTTCCTCGCAATCATCACAGCAGTGTCTTTTGGGTCTTCCTTTATGATTCTGTAACAGAGAAGATGACTTACATTATCGTGGATGCATTATCAAAAGCCTTTTCAGTTTCAATCAAGTGCTGCCTCAGGTTCTTTCCTGAGAGACAATTTATGAGGACTAATGTTTAACATATTTTGTTAAAAATATTGACAAAAAATTTGGCTCCAGGCCAGAAAACCCGGTTCCAAGGTAGCACCAGCTCTTGAGGAAAGAACCGCTTACGTAAGCGGGGGCGGAGTTGTTAAGACCAACGGCAAAAGCAAGACGATGACATTTTCAAACAAGAGACGAATTTATACGGATACAGCAGCAGTGGTATATGGAGGAAACAACCTGTCTTTCTGTCTGGCGCCAATGCAATCGCAGTGACGTAACTGACGTTTGCAGTGACGTAATGACGTGGCTCCCCTTGGCACCCCAAACTATGAAAAAGCAAACCGGCTTTCAGCTGGTTTGCAAGTTGAACGAGTTGTGAACCAGCACCGGCCCAGAACCAGCCCTGGAACCGGTTTGGTGGAAAAGGGGTATGTGTGGATGAGAGGTAGTAGCGTCGGTAGCAAAGTCTTTTTTTTACCTGCCATTGTGTATGTTATGTCTATGTAATAATTGCTCGGGGGTCATGTTCTGGGTCTCTGGAAAGATCCTAGAGACAACTTCTGTTGTAATAGACGCTATATAAATAAAATTAAATTGCATTGTTATTTTCTGGCAGGCTTTGGACTGGATGGATGTTATTTTGACTGCAGTTACAGCATTACGCCGCTGTGGAGGCGCTGTATCAACAACAGTGCACCAGAAGAAGAAGAAATCTCGAGAATTAATTTGTTGTATAAAAAAAATAAAAAATTTAAAAAAATAAAAATAAATCAGCGTTCTGGTTTTCCCTGGCTGTTCAAACAGGTAAATATTGTTTCCTTTGCATCCGAGCATGTCTTGTTTATTCGTCTTATATTCGGGCTGATACGGTACTTAAAAAAGCGACCTCGCGAGCAGGAGAAGCAAAAGTGCAGGTGAAACGGTGCAGACAAGTAACGTTACAGGCAGTTAAAAAGTAATAAATCATGTTACCGACGAGATGCGGCAATTTTGTCAGGGCTGAAAGTAGTGCACAAATATGCATGAAAGGTGATAGCGAGAGTCAGAGTGCAGGACGAGTTGGCGAGGTGAGGGTAACGTTAGTCAGTTTCCAAGTCATTAGGAGCATATCAACGCGAAGCAAACGTGTACGTGATTTAAACATCACTTTTTATTCATCTTCACAGATCTTCTCAAAAACAGAGCCAGTGGGTTTGACAAATGGTTGCTGAACAAATTTACCTGGCTCAGGCTTACTGAGGAAGGTATGGTCTGTTATTTATGCTAAAAGCACTGTGACCCCATGCAGCAGAAACTATCACTATTTATCTCTGTATCAAAATAAACACAAAAATACTTAATGCATGAATTGTTTTGTTTAAGGTGAAGACACCTCTGTACAACAGACTGAAGTTGAGGCACTTGGATGTCTGTTGTGAGGTGTCCATCGATGGACCAGACCAGGACCATGGATGGACGAGACCAGACCAGACCAGGACCATTGATGGACCAGACCAGGAGGCCTTGGACTACAAGGAGCATGAGGATCTACAGATGGAAAAATTACATTTAAAATAATACGGTCACCTAAAAAGTAACTCGTTCTAGAAAACCATTTTCACTCATTTCAGTGAAATTTTCTCTTGTTCCATTGGCAGATTTTTTTTACTTTTTTTTTTGTAAGATTGAGTTATTTTATTTGTATTTATATTTTTATGTTAATAAAATAATGACAATTGTCATATTTTTAACATATAAATTTCATATAATTTACATTCTTTGTAAATTGATTTCTTGGGAAAAATAAGATTAAATAAGATTCTTCTTCTTTCTGCTCCCTTTCATTCAGAATTTAGGAACGTTTATGTTTATATTACATTGTTTTATTTTATCAATTAATGAAATAAAGAATAAATAAATAAATACATTTTTAATCTTATTAGACATCCCAAAATACAAAATATCTTGTAAAAAGTGTTTGCTTGAGCCAGTTGAAGGCATGGTATACGGCAGGGGTTCTTAACCTTTCTGACCTTGGGGCCCAATTTTTTCAGTACAGAGTGGCCCGGGGCCCATTAAATATTAACACTGTATAGCAGGGGTATTCAACTTTAAGGAGGTCCATTTAGAGAAAATTTACTCAAGCGAAGGTCCAGAACATCATTATATATATATATATATATATATATATATATATATATATATATATATATATATATATATATATATATATATATATATATATATATATTCAAGTAGCCTCCTAGTTGTATCAACATCTGCATCTGACTGTTATATTAAAAAAAGTACATATTTGCCAATTAACATGTTTAACTTGAATTAAACATTTTTTTTCTCTTAAAAATAAAATAGATTTTATTTTATTTTTCAAATGCTATCTTATTTTATTTCTCTACCAGCAGTTTGAATTTCCCCTTTTCTTTGTTAATTGTTTCAACACATTTTTATACTAAATTAATAGCAACACATCTTAACAATTTAACAGTTTTGCAGTTTTTCTTTCTTCCCCTCTTATAATCGTATGCCCCCACTTTCTGTCGTTCAGTGAGAGAACTGAGCTCTAATTTCTCCTGTCAGGACTTTAAATCTGGGCTGGATGGTGTCAGGTTCTCATATGCATGTGGAGGTGCTCATTGTTGAGCCTGAAACAATATTTAGTTTTAATTATGTTCACTGTGGAGAAAGCTGCTTCACAGCTGTATCTGGACCCAAACATGGGCAGGATGTTTTAAGATGGTCAGTTTATTTTTCTGTGACTTCAGTTCATACTTGAGTGGATATGCTTGATGAAAAACTGCACTTTGAACGCCACGGTCTCTGAACGTATAAGACACTGGTTTTGTCCCAGTGGGAAGACTGAACCAGGATGAATCTGTCCATTCCGGGTTGCATATTTAAAAATAGAGTGAGGACAAAACTTAGTTTGATTTTACTTTAAGTTATTTAAATTAATAAGTTGTCAGGACTCAGCGTATCGGGTTTCATCCGAGCCTGATCAGCTGGACGGGCAGAGCCAGCACCGCAGCTCTCTGGTCGCGCTGCAACAGTCACTTTCCGATGCTTTTTCGAAAGCCCGAACAGTCCAGTCCAGCAGACACGACAGCCCACGCATCTACATCTACCATCCTTCAGCAGTAACGACGGAGCCGCCCGAGCGGCAGCCTTAGCCGACCTCCCCGGCCGTGGGGACGTGTCGGGATAAATGATCACGCCGCGCTCGCTCGCTCCGGGCGCAGACCCAATTAATCGATCCCTGATCCTGGCGGATCTAAACCTACTCTGTGCAAAATGAAGGATTTTCTCTGTAAATACACACCATTTCTCTTACTATTACATGTACAGCTAGCTGAGTGTCTTCTTCTCCTCATTTGGTCGGGAGTTGCTATGCAGTCCCGCAGCCCTCGCGGCCCACATGTACAAAACTGAATTTTTTTTTGCGGCCCACTAGGTGGCGCTCGCGGCCCAAGTGTGGGCCGCGGCCCTATGGTTAAGAATCACTGGTATACGGTATGCACATGACCAGGATGGTGCCACCTCTGCCTCAATTTGAGCCAGGAAAAACCCTGGTTTCAAACCATGTGGTAAGGCCTTCCAGAAGAAGAAAAGTCAAGCCAACTTCATTTATGAAGCACTTTATAAAACAGCAAGCACTGACCAAAGTGCTGAACATAAAATAAACTTCACACCACTAAAAGACACAAATTCTAAAACATTAAAAAAAGTTTAAAAAACAGTTGTTGTCAAGGAGTTGCTGAATTCAGGCAGTGGTATGTTTATGCATAGATGCATTGCTTTCATGGTGTTTTCCACTGTGCAAACTAAAAAAAAAAATTAAAGCTGCAAGCAGCGATGAACGGGCCCTCGCACTCATGGCCACCGCCCCCCAGAAGCATATCAGAAATGACACAACCCACGACTTTCTATGTCAAACCATTCAAAAGTTATGCCAGAAAATAGGGACTATCAAATATTGATCAGAAGAAGGGGCGGGGCTAATTCATGCCAATGAAGGTCAAGTACTCAATACAGAGTCCGATGACACCACCCACGAGTCTTTATGTCAAAACATTCAAAAGTTATGGCAGAGAAAGGTTTTCTAGGGGGCGCTGTTGAGCCATCTTGCCACGCCCATTAATGCAAACCATGAAATTTTATCGCCAGGCCTGGCTTGCGTGCAAAATTTGGTGACTTTTGGGGAACTATCAAATATGGACCAATCATATGAAGGGGGGGGGGCGCACTTTTTGGTGTCAAGCGTCGCCACAGTAACGTTTGAAAGAGAAAAGTAATGTGCGTCGTCGCAGGATGGAGACGCACATTTTGATGTATAACACACCTGGGTGCACGTTACGGTTCGGGCCGTATTAACTGCTGAAGAAATGGCATAAATTGCGCCAAAATTACACGATTAATTGAAAATGGTCGACTTCCTGTTCGGTTTCGGCTAGTGGTGCACCGATTGTTCGGTAACCAAAATTGTTCGGCCGAAAATGGCAAAAAAAACACCTTCGGTGTTTGGTGGAATAAGTGGGGGAAAAAAACCAACAATTAATAACGGCGTTGTAATATAAAGAAATAGACTGGCCGCTCCCGTACTGGTTGCGCACCACAAACATAAATCGTTGGCCAACCAAATAGTAACCACATAAGAATTTTACCTAAAGTAATAGACTGGCCGCTCCCGTAACTGTTGCGCACCACAAACATAAATCGTTGGCCAACCAAAAGTAACCACATAAGAATTTTACCTAACATTCACCAGGAGGTGGAACCAAAACAACATAATGCTGGGAAATTAAAAAATGTTCAGTTTTTTATGTTCAATAAATATTTTCTACCTTGTAATTTTGTAAAAGATTTTTTTCTTTGAAAAGCATGCCCAAATCAAATTTATTGGATTTATGCAATGGTGAAAAAATTGGCAAAATAAATGAAAAACTGCGAAGAACTATGTTCTGTATTGTTCGGTATTCGGCCAAGTGTTTATTATTATTTTCGGTTTCGGCCACAAATTTTCATTTCGGTGCATCACTAGTTGTGACATGATACAGGTGTGTACCGATTTTCATGCATGTACGCAGGGGTGGACTGGCCATCGGGCATACCGGGCATTTGCCCGGTGGGCCGATGGTGATTTTGGGCCGGGCCGGCCCAAAGAAAAAAAAAAAAAAAAAAAAAAAAATTTTTTTTTTTTTTTTTTTTTTTTTTGCCCGGCCCGGCCCAAAATCACCATCGGCCGGCCCAAAATCGGGCCGGCCGATTTATTTTTTTTTTTGGCCCGGGCAGGCCCATCGGCCCATTTGATTTTGTTTTTTACCTGACAACAACTGGTACCACTGGCCGATTGGTTATGGGCTGAAGTCAGGGCCGCCCCAAGGGGCCTCGCGCCCCAAGGGGCCTCGCGCCCCAAGGGGCCTCGCGCCCCAAGGGGCCTCGCGCCCCAAGGGGCCTCGCGCTATGGGCGTTTTTTTTTTCGTTTTTTTTTCGTTTTTTCCCTTATAAATATCAACAGTCACGTTCCATTACAGACCTAAATGTGTACTAGTCTGTGCATATCAATAAATATATGTGCAATGATGCGCGTGTCTGTTGTTCAGTACAACTGCGTCAGACCAAGCGCAGACACAAGCTGCTCTGATCCAGACGGGTGGAGTCCATCAGGGGATGAAAAAAGAAAAAAAATTAAAGAAAATGGAAGAGTTTAATGCCTCTCTGAAAGGCTCGTTTGATAAATTTGTTACAAAAATCACCGATCCAACCGGGTCTCAAGCAGCCGTGGGGCCCCGCGTCGAGGCAAGCCAAATGATGATGAGGCAGGGGAAGGTATCCAGTATTTTGCTAATTGGAGAGTTAAAATTGCGCATATAGACACCCGATCCGACCCGAAAAACCCAAAAAATTTCGCGCGCGCGCGCTCGCTACGCTCACGCGCGAGGGCCCCCCTGGCCATTCCGCACAGGGCTTCGCAAGTCTCCCAGGCAGCTCTGGCTGGAGTAGTCACAACATTAGAGCGCGTGGCTTTTTATTGATATTATTATTTATACTATTTGAAGAATGATGAGTTCATATGCAATATCTTATATATTCTATAAAACTAAATTAGCAACTCCAAATTTTAGTTGCTTTTTTGACAGGGACAGTGGTGTTTGGATTCCTGATTGTCACTAAATTTTAATAATGCTGTGATTAATAGTGGGTGGGTGAAATAATACATTAATCTTTTTGGAGAAATGTTTACCTACTACAGTGATGCCATCGCAGCAAAGACTTTGTGTACATATATTGGAAGAACCCACTGCTTAGGCAATTCATGGTCATTAGTTAGTAAAAACAGAGGCAGGGAAAATCACAGGACTTATCTGTGGTGGTGAAAGAAGTCAGCAGTATGAATTTGAAAGATGTGTGAGCATCCCTTCATGATAAACAGAGGGGGAACGCATTCTGACAGCAGTATTTCACGCTGTCAGAATGCGTTCCCCCTGTTTAAAATGGGTTAATATATCATTGTAGATATCTGAAATGTTCTTTTTGACTAGGAAGAATTGAATTACAGATATCTGCAACACATATCCAGTCTAGCTATTAAATGTTAAAACGGCTTGCCATACAGGTTTGCTGGTCTACTCAGAAACAGTACTAAGTACATCTATAACGGGACTGGGGGGGATGGTGTAGGTTTAGGTTTATTAAACAAGAACATACACACCAACAAGACAGTGTACAAGCGGTGTCACAAGAACGTTTGTTTTCATTCATAGGCTTCATTTTCTTTCCATCAATAGCTGGTGGGCCGGTCTAGGCTCAAAATGCCCGGGCCGATTTTTTGTCCCAGTCCAGCCCTGCATGTACGTCAAACCGTATTGTGGAGCTTGAGGCACAATTTTTTCTAGGGGGCGCTGTTGAGCCATTAGGCCACGCCCATTACAAACCATTAAATATAAAATTTTTCGCCAGGACTGGCTTGCGTGCAAAATTTGGTGACTTTTGGGACATGTTTAGAGGGACAAAAAGGCCATCCTTTCGTCAGAAGAAAGAATAAAGAAAAAATCCTACAGATACAATAGGGCCTTCGCACTGTAAGTGCTCGGCCCCTAATAAAGAAAAAAAATTCCTACAGATACAATAGGGCATTCGCACTGTAAGTGCTCGGGCCCTAATTAGACGAGGATAAAGATTTCATTTTTTTTCTTTGGCATGTCACAATTTGCTCATGCATGTGAACATTCACATTTTTTCTGACACTGGAAATGTATGCTGTGAGTTCTTACCTATCCATTGAGACCAATATTATGCATATTGTCTTTATAATTGTGAGGATATTTTTGATTTAATTTGGATAGGCTTGTTCAGGCGAAATTCGCCTGAACCCTGGCACAAAAGGTGGGTCTTGAGAAATTATTTTAAAATGGCCAAGAAAGAGGACTGTCTGTTATTTACTGGTAACACATTCCACAATTTGGGGGCTACAACAGCAAACTAGCAAATTAGGACTGGGTCATATTATACCTTGGTCAGCTGATCTGAGTGACCTAGAAGAAGATTGTAAATGCAGCAGCTCAGAGAGGTAGGGCAGGGCAAGACCATTTAAACAAATAAAAGGATTTTAAAATGAACTCTAAAATGGACAGGCAGCCAGTGCAGTGAGGATAAAACAGGAGTAATGTGCTCTCTCTTTCGTGTTCTTGTTCAAATCGGTGCAGCAGCATTTTGCACCAGCTGAAGACGACACAGGCCGGACTGACTAACACCAACGTACAAGGCGTTACAATAATCCAGCCGACTGGTGATAACTATCTTTTTTTCATTAAAAAAAAGATGACTTGGTTCAGTTGAACATAAACAACCTTCTCCAAAATCTTTGAGAAAAGGAAACTTGGAAATAGACCTATAATCTGAAAGGACAGTGTGATCAAATCCAGGTTTTTTTTTTTTTTTAAATCAGTGGTTGAACTATTGCATGTTTAAATCCTGAGAACAGTCTGCCATGAATAAGAGCAAGAACTGATGGTCCCAGAATAGAAATTATGTCTTTATTATGTCTTTATTCCTCTGGCTCCCCAGGATCAGTAGGGGAGCCAGGGGGCTTCAGATGACCAATAATCCCATATAAACATGACCGTCACACGTTCAAACTGGTCAAAAAACAGCAGAACAAGGAACAGACACCGAAGGGTAAAAGACAGGTGGCAGAATATGAGCACTAGTATGAGTCACCTTGTCCACAAAAACTTAAGAAACCTTTGATATGCTCCACCCCCTTTAGATTATGTAGATCCACACGGCAAGGCTGTCCCATGTCACCATTATTGTTTGTTTTAGCCATTGAACCTTTAGCTATGGCTGTCCGGCAATCAGCTGAAATTACAGGAATTACAGTTGGCAGAAGGGAACATCGTTTAGCTCTTTTTGCAGACGATATTGTTTTGTTTTTAACAAACCTAGACACCTCACTCGTAGCATTAAACAATATTTTAATTGAATTTTGACTTTTTTCTGGATATAAAATTAACAATTCTAAAAGTGCTTTATTAATGTTGTATAAAGAAGAGAGGGAACACCCACTGATTCAAACCCGATTTGCCAAAGCTCCAGGGGGGTTTACTTACCTGGGAATTAAAATAACTCCAGAGGTTGATAACATTTTGTCTGCCAATTATGACCCGCTTGTTAGAGGGATAGAGGACATGCTCGAAAAATGGAGTCTACTTCCAATTTCTATGATTGGACGAATTAATATCATAAAAATGTCAATATTACCAAAGTTCCTGTATCTCTTTCAATCAATCCCTCTCTCTCTTACAGCCTCTTTTTTTAACAGATTGAGGAAAATGATCACCAACTTCATTTGGAATAATAAGCGTCCTAGATTACGTCTTTCCCTTCTTTACCTGCCATTTGACCGGGGAGGGCTTAGACTCCCCAATATGAGACTTTATTACTGGGCTGCTCAACTGCGGGCTGCCATGTTCTATTTTCTGGACGGAGATGTTCCGACCTGGGTGGAGATGGAGAATAGTTCAACGGAACTTCCACTTTGTTCTTATATCTATTCGGCACAAAGGAAAACCCTGATGAAGCAAACACGCAACCCTTTTCTAAGAAACTCCATATCTATTTGGCATGAAGCCCACACCTTTTTGAATGAAAATATTGTATTATCACGTTTCACTCCTATCTGGGGAAATGATAGTTTTAAACCTGGGAGGCAAGATGCAGGTTTCAAACAGTGGATAGATTTGGGGATAACTAAAATGAAGGATCTTTTTATCAATCATACTTTAATGTCATTTCAACAGCTGGTAGTTAAGTATAACCTTCCCAAGAAACATTTCTTTAAATTCTTACAAATCAGAAGCTTCATACATGCTCAAAGTAAAACTTACGAGGAACCACCATTATCTGTTATTGAAAAATTTACAATTAACAATTTACAGGGCAGGGGCCAATTATCAAAGCTATATAACATACTTTTAAACGGTTCGCAGGAAAGTTCCCATTCTTATTTATCCTCTTGGAGGAATGATCTACAACTAGATATATCCAAAGAAGAATGGGAGAAGGCCTGTCATCTAGCCCAAACCCAGAGTATAAACACGAGAGGTAGATTACTACAATACAAATGGCTCTTTAGAACCTACATTACTCCCGTTAAGCTAAATCATTTTAATCCCAACATTCCAGACAATTGCCCTAAATGTGACATAGAAAGAGGTACCTTGCTTCACTGTATATGGGAATGTAAGAAACTACAGGATTTTTGGAAAGATACCCTTCGCCTGATTTCCAGTTTAACAGAATGTATAATTCCTGTCGAACCTAGATTGTGTCTGTTACATATATACCCTGAAGACTTTGGTGCAAATGCAAAGAAAAGAAAGCTCATAGATTTTTGTTTATTACAAGTAAAAAGGGTAATAGCCTTGAAGTGGAAGGATGTTCAGAGTCCTAATTCCACCCAGTGGTTAAAAGAGATGTCTTCACACCTAGTATTGGAAAAATTAACATACATTCTAAGAGGTAAAGTTGGAGAATTTAATGACATGTGGTCACCCTTTTTACGTTTTATGGACAATCTGCCCAATGATTCTCATGGACAAAGATTAGATGACGATTAATTATTATTTTTGTGTATTTTTTTTTTTTTTTAATCTTATTCTTTACTTTTGATTATTATTACTAGTTATTTTATGTATTCACATATTTTCTGTTGAGTACTTTTGCTGAGGACCCTGGGGGGGAGGTTGGGGAGGGGTGGGTGTTTTTGGGCTTGTTATGTATGTTTTGTATGTTTGTTATAAGAGTGAAAATCAATAAACAGAATTTGAAAAAAAAAAAAAAGAAACCTTTCATATGCCTCGGGAGTTTGAAAAAAGACTTTTTGAATAAAATTGAAGATAATTACAGTACATCTGAAACAAATGATTATAACAACATATTCAAGTGAAAAGGCATGTTATTTTGCCTCATTCAAATCATCTCGAAGTTTGCATCATAACTTCTCTTCAGCTGCCGGTTTACCTGCCGATCTTCCACCCACTTTTCTCCTACTCTTCTCGTATTTTCTTCTCTTTTCTTTCTTACTGCTTTTTTATTTATTTTTCTTCTTCGTGCTACTGCTATTTTTATTCTTTGTTGCAGAGATTCACTTTGGCCTGCAGAGTTAAGTTCAGCATTGGCTTTAAAGATATCTGGCGCCATCTAGCGGTGTGATGGGTATAATGTCTAGACCCAGAATGTAAGACGACCCCCATGTCTTCAGTCTTATTTCAATGCAAAAAACACCCTCTTATATTCGGGCCAATACGGTATTGAGAAAATGATCAACATTAAATAATATACGTAGTTTATGCGGGTTGGTAGTCTAGTGGCTACAGAGGTGGGCTTGTACGCGACACATGTAACAGGTTTTTGATCTCAGAAGACTACATCACAAATTATCAAGTTAAAAACAGACAACCAAAAAGAAAAAATTAAGTCCAGCGTGTGACTACGTTGCTGAGTGGGCTCAGACACCCCCTGTAAAATGTTAAAGGAGTCAATTCAGTTTAAGAAGTCCTTAATCATTGGCTTTTCAGGGCAACACACGTGCACGTTAGATTCTCCAACAATAAGGATCTGGTCATATTTTGGCATGAGTTCATCCAGTAATTTAGAGATGTCGTTTAAAAAAAAAATCCTTATTGTATATCGGTGGTCAATAAGATTACTGCACACAAGACTAGGGCTGGGGATCGATTCAAATGTATAGAATCGATCCAATTCTGATTTTTAAGATTCAGAATCGATTATCAAACTTTTATTCGATCCGATATTGATTCGGGTTAGTGTTATTAAAACTGTTTTTTGAGCTGTTGCATGAATTATATAACTGTAGTTATGCAAGATATTAATACTAGTATTATATTGAGATTCAACAGCAAGTATTGGCAGCTAATGATGCTGTAAGGACCAATCACCTCCCAGAATGCTGATAGAACTACTTTCAGAAACATCGTGTGGGTCAGAATTACCAAACAGATCCAGGGCAGCAAACAGAGGAACTATGAAATCGGTTTTATTTTTTCCCCATTTATGAGAATTTAGTTTTTAGCATTTTATGCAAATATAACTCCAAAACGGTTTATAAAGCAAAGACATATAGACAATGTATGCAATTATAACTGAAAACTATAATGTGTTCATAGCTTTAAACATATTTAAAGGCAAAAACATGGCACCAGTTATTCTTGTGTCCAACAAAACCATTACCATTTTTTGGGCATTAACAAAGAAATACCAAAAGTTGTAATGCAACGAGAATTTTTTTATTTATTCTTTTTTTTTTTTTTTTTTTAAATCAACCTTTAGACATATGTATCGACTTTTAGGAATTAATGAGAATAGATTTCAGGGCTCCAGACTAGGCATGGGGCGATATACGATATTATCGTATATCGCGATAAAAAACGGCCGCGATAACGTTATCGTGGGGTACTGTAATTATCGGCAAATTTTTATATATTTTTTTTTTTTGGAAGAAAGTGTCAATTCACTCGCCCGGATATGGGCCGGATATATTGCATATCCGGCGGAAGTGAAGAATCCCCCGACGTGTGTTATTGTTGATGAGCAGGCAGAGCATTAGCACTAGCAGCGCCGAGATGGCATCAAGCATGCAGTCTGACTCTGAATCAGAACTCCAAGATACTGGACAACTTCCAGACGGCGCCGCCGCCGAACGGATTCTCTATCCTCCCAGCAAAAGGGTCAAGTCCAACGTATGGGAGTACTTTGGGTTTACACAGCAACATGAACAAAAAGACGAGACTCCTGTCTGCACACGCTGCTGGAAAAAAGTACCGGCGCCTCAGGCAAATACGTCAAACTTACGGGTGCATCTTCGGGAGAAACACCCGGACGTGTTCACAGAACTCCAGGTAAAAAGAACATTAATTCATGGCCATTGTTGACGTTTGTTTTAAAAATGATTACACACAGATGTAAACGAGACGAGTGAGTGTGAACGAGACAACGCTGTACGTGCTGCCGCGGTGACTCACAGTCTCACGGCAACGCAAACTTAACGAATAAATAAATAATAGTGTAATATAAATATAACATTTCTAACGATGACATGTAAACGCTGTTTGCACTGTTTCTCTGTCTGTAACTCTGAGAGCAGCATACAAATGTAACCAAATGGACCCGAACATGTCCGTTTGGTTCCATTTGTATGCTGCCAGACTGTATTGTAGGGGCTCTGTGGGTTCTTTAGGAGGGTCTAAATTGACCCATACAAGTCTGTAACTCAGAGCATACAAATGGAACAAAATGGTCCATTTATTCCCATTTGTATGCTGTCAGAGAAACCTTGAAATGTATAAGTTTGAGAAACACTGGCTTTAATAAAGCAATAAGCATTCAACATTGTTGAATGCTTATTGCTTTATTAAAGCCAGTGTAATGTTGAATCAACATTACATGTAAAGTGAACAGAAATAAAGACCTGTATAATTAATTAATGATATTATAAATATTCTTAAAGATTAAATAATACTACAATATACTTAAAATACTAGTTATTGGGTCAGTTGAGTTCATGCTTATGACATTATGTTTTTACTTGTAGGCTGCTTCACCTCCGGCACCCAAAGAGTCTACTGCTGCTGTGCAAGTGCAACCAAGCGTTCCACAAATGTTTGAAAGAAAAGCTCAATATGCACCAACATCAAAGATTGCCATAGAGATAACCAACGAAATAGGATATTTCATTGCAAAGGACATGATGCCATTCCGCACGGTTGAAAGGCCTGGCTTTTTGAGGCTCATGAAAAAAGCATTTCCACTGTACAAAGTGCCAGGACGACAGTACTTCTCCAAAACATTGATACCAGACATGTACAACAAGGTTAAAGAGGAGACTGTTGCAAAGTTGACGCAGGGTTCTTCCTTTGCTGCTACCACTGACATCTGGACAAGTAGTGGATGTGGAGGTGAACCATATTTGAGCTTCACCATACACTTTCTGACCCCAGAATGGGAACTAGTGTCCAGGTGCCTTGAAACTGTCATCTTTCCAGAAGACCACACTGCTGAGAACATCAGAGAGATGATCGAGAACATTCTTGAAGAGTGGAACATCAAGAAAGAGCAACTGGTGTGCATCACAACAGATAATGCTTCAAACATGCAAAAGGCCTTGCACAATTTCAGTAACATGTGGGTTGGATGCTTTGGTCACAATTTAAACCTGGCCATCTCAAAGGTTTTGAAGATGAAACGTGTAGAGGAGGGTGTCCGAGCCTGCCGTCACACTGTCCAGGGCTTCTCAAGGAGCTGGAAGAGGAAGCGATCTCTTAAGGCTAAGCCATAGCTCCTGAAGCTGGATAAAAAGGCATTGATCCATGATGTGGTTACTCGGTGGGGATCGACCTACAAAATGTTGGACCGGTTCCTTGGCCAACAGCAAGCAGTCAGTGCCGCTCTGGCAGGGGAAAGAGGTGCATGGCACCTGATGCCAAAAGATTCTGATATCACTGTCATGGAGAAGGCATGTGACATTCTTCGCCCACTTCACCAGTTCACAGATGGACTTGCCTCAGAGACGAGGGTCACACTCTCCTCTATCAAGCCATGCTTGGACCACATCGAAAATGAGATCCTGAAGGTGTGTGAAAAAGATGGAGCACTGGTCGGAGAGATGAAGAGGATGATGAGGGCAGACCTTGACTCAAGATATTCAGAGGACGCAGAGAGAATGATTGACCTTGCATGTTTCCTAGACCCTCGGTTCAAAGGACAGTTCACTGAAGACCTTGAGAACACAATCTCCGTCTGTGTAGAGGAGGCCCTAAAACTGGTAGAGCCCACACCAGTTAGAGTCAGACAAGAACCCCTGGAGGAGCCCAGTCAGACTCAGCCCACTGCCAGCACCAGCACTGCCGCCCCCACATCTAAAGAAGAGTCCCACAAGAAACCTAGCCTAACTGGCTTGCTGAAGAAGATCATGGCAACCAAGCGGCAGCGAGCTGAAGAAGAAGGGGCCATTAGCACTCCAGAGGAGAAGGTGAGATGAAATGATCCCAGGAGGAAATAATAACTTATTTGTTCAGCTCTTATATTTATAAAAAATATTTGAATATATCATAAACACAATTTGATTAATGTTTTGTGTGTGTTGTGTTTGTCATCAGGTAAGGGCAGAGGTGAAGACCTACATGCGTCTTCCAACCATCAAGGAGGAGGATGATCCGTTGCTGTGGTGGAAGCGACATGCAGAGGAAATGCCTCATCTCTCCAAGGTCACACGCCGGCTTTTCTGCATACCTGCCACTAGTGTTCCTTCGGAACGTGTCTTCAGTGCCAGTGGACACATTGTTACGCCTCAAAGAACAAAACTTAAGCCAGAAAAAGTGAACATGCTGACATTTTTGCACTTCAATCTCTGAAAGAGCTATGGTTTCACATCTCACTCTCTAGGCCAAAGGTCACACAAGGCTACCAGCCAGGTAGAAGCCAGTGTTATTTTTTTTCATGTATTTTATTAATATTATTTATTATTATTATTTATTTAATATTTTTTCAGAGAGTAGTACAATCCGTGTGCATTTGACTACTGTGGCACTTTATTTTCACTCAATCTTTGTGTTGGCCATGCAGCTTTTGTTTTGTATACTACAGAGCAGTGCCTTTATTTTATTATTTTTCCAGAGAGCCGTACTAAGTAGCAGGCAGCCAGCCACTGTTAAAGTTTCAGAGAGTAATACAATCAGTGTGCATTTGGCTCTACTTTGTCACTTTATTTCTATTTGTCACTTATTTCTTTCGACTCTCAGGGAAGTATTTTCTTACAAAAAAAGAAAGTTCAAATAAGTACCGGTACTATAGTTTACACTTTGTAATGCATAACATTTACAGTACACTATTTGTTCTCTACCTCAAGTGTCACTGTGTTGAGAATGATTTGAGAATAAATGTTCTGAAGGAACCAGTGGATCCACGGTTAGTGTTTTTCCTTGCATTTTAAGAATTTTATAAGCGACACGCTAATATCGTGATAATATCGTAATCGTGATATTTTTGTCCACTAATACCGTGATATGAAATTTTCATATCGTCCCATGCCTACTCCAGACTGCGACCAAATGCTTGCATTTTGCGCCCAAAATTTGAGTATGTGCGACTGAATTTCATGTCCACTCGCACACGTACGACCAGTAAATTTGCCAGTGTTTTTTTTTTTTTTTTTACACGTTAAACGTGGAAGGGGTGCGTCAATGAACCTGCATATTTGCAGGCCAATGAGTGTGAAAGGGAATGAGTCGGGGGAGGGGCCTACGGCCTACACATAATTAAGTGTGCGCATGGACTTCCGTAAAGTAGTCGAGAGGAGAGGTGCCGCGTTTGAACGATGAAGCGAACAATTGACTAATTTTTCCGGCCTGCTGCTAGTGTGCCAGTGCAAACGGCACAGCCACAGTCGGACGATGATTCCGAGTCAGAGGCACAGGCTACAGCGGCAAAAAAGTTTCGAACTCACTCATTTCGACAAGACTGGCTGCGAGAATTCTCCTGGTTGAGGTAATGTAAGGAGAAGAACACCATGAACTGCGAGTGTTGCAGTCGCTACCCCAAAGCTGCGGGGAACACTAAGTTTGCCGACAGTGAAGGCACTTCGCAGTTTAAACACGATACCATAATTAAACACAATCAAAGCCTCAAGCATAGAGTATGCCGAGATATGCTAATAACTAGGGGTGTAATGGTGCACATCGCTGCGTACCCTACGGCGTAGGCTCTACGTCGATTTAACACCGAACCATAATTCAGGCTTTACTAAGCAACGAAGCAGGTTGACTCACGTTGCAGAACAGCGCTGCAGAGGCGCTCATAAACGTAAATGATCATTGTTTTTTTTTTTTTGGCCTGGCGGGGGGTCTCATGGTAGGGGAAACACTGGACTTGTCACAATTATGTGCTTAGCTCTTTAGTTCTTCATTAGTTAGTACTTTTTTCTTTAATCTTAATACTTTCTCGGTGTGAGCGCAACTGCATGTGCAGCTGCAGCAGCGCTCTGCTCCACAACGTGCGGTCCTCTACTTAATATGTCCGTGTGGAAACTCGTTCGGTACGCCTCCGTTCCGAACCGAACACACTATACCGAACGGTTCAATACAAATACATATACCGTTACACCCCTACTAATAACTGAAAAAGCAACCCCACCGTCGGCTGCTTTTAGAAGGCAAGAGGCTGTAAATCATGCCGCAGATGAGGCAGAAATGATACTGAAATTTAACACGGCCTACTATGTTGCTAGGGAGGAATTAGCCTTCACTAAATTTAAAAGCGAGCTCTAACTTCAGAGGAAGAATGGAGTAAAACTTAACGAAACATACAACAATGACACTGCATGCGCACAATTTGTTGGCGTTATAGCGGATACACTGAAGGGGAAGACGCATGCAAAGATAAAAGATGCTCCGTATCTATCAATTATGATAGATGGGGACACGGACGTCTCCACTAAGGAATGCGAAATTATATACGCAAGGATCCTTCAGGAAGGGAGACCCAGGAACATTTTGATCGGCCACATTGAAGTCAAACACGCACATGCACAAGGTATGTTGAAATTCAAATTATGTTTAGATCTGTCCCTAGCTTCTAACTGTCTTACTTTGAATATGTCTGTAGTTTAATAATCACTTATGCCATAATGATTCAGCTGTGAGGTTTGAGGAGGACAGTGGAAATAAACTGTTCAGATAACTGGTGTTTATGTCCAGTGAATGTAATATAGATTAAGGTTATTCCATAGTCATAACATGTGCTTTCATTTTAAGGTGTATATGATGCCACCAAAGAGGCCTTCCAGCATCTAGGGACAGACACAGAGTGGTTAGAGAAGACAGTTGCCATGGGGGCTGATGGTGCAGCTGTCAATCTTGGGCACAAAGGAGGGGTCATAGCCCTCCTCCAAGCTGAGGCAGGGGCTTACATTGTCCCATTTCATTGCATGCCACATAGGTAGGTTACATGTGAACTTTCAGGATAAAAGTAGGGTAGTAGCCTTAACAATGCATCTTTACATTTAAGTTCTATTCATTGTAATTGTAGATTGGAGCTGGCAATGCTATCTGTGCAAAGGAAAAATTCCATGGTGGATCATGTCTACAATCTCCTCAACATGGTTTGGAAGACATACCACTACAGCTGCAAATCTATGAGAGAACTACGTGCACTTGGAGAGGAGTTGGGTGTGCGTGTCAATGTACCAGGCAGTGTCAGTGGGACACGCTGGCTTCCACATGTGAACCGGGCCCTGCAAACCTTGCTGAAACCTGGAGGAAAGGATAAACAACTGCAGAACCCTGGCCAGTTCACAGCAGTTTATTACCACATGGATAATTTGACTGCATCATCCTGCATGATATTGCTGGGAGAGCAAGGAAAGTCTGTATTTAATTTAAAAATGATTTCATATTTGTGAGGCATACAAATAACTGATATGGTGGTTAGTGGTTACTAATTGAGTATGTCTTGCAGATCAAGAAGATGATGGAAGATGGAAGCTTTGTGGGTTTCTGTCACTTCTTGGCTGACTTGTTTGAGGCCATAAGCAAATTCAGCCTTCTTCTCCAAAGAAATGTTATTTTTCCTCAGGTAATATAGTTAAAACAGAGAAGGCTACAACTAATTTGAATCAAGGCATATGTAGCTTTTCCCCTTTATGTTTTTCACAAGGAAAATGTATTACAGGCTATAAATGGGATTGAAAATCTCATTGCAACTATTTAGGCCATGTCGGTGAGATGCAAGCCAGGTGGTAGGCTGGCAGAATTACTTGCAGACCTTCAGGCCCTTCCTACAAGTTTTAGGTGAGCAGGTTATTTTAAAAGTCAATTTTAGATTTGGAGTTGATCTTTTTTTTTTATTCTTGTCTAAATGTTGAATGCTGTGTGTACTCAGGGGACCCCCATCAAAGGTGAAATTGCTGGGCTGGCAAATGAAGGACTCTCCATGGCAAGCACCCCTAAGCTGCAACAAGCAGTGAGAGCAACCATTGACTGCACTGTGCTTCATTTGAAGCAAAGATTCAGCAGTCTACTTTGTAAGTGAAAACACAGAATTACATATTTCAAAAATCTTTGAAGCTATCATTTTTATACAGTAATTTTTCTGTTCATCTCAACTGTTTTTTTATTCCTTGATAGATGAAGGCCCAATCCCAATTCAACTTCACTCGCCCTTCTTTTCTCCACTCGCACTTCTTTTCTTCCCTAAGCCCTAAAAAAGAAGGGGGAGATTTTAGGGCACTTGAAATCTAGGGCACTTGGCCCAGGTGCCTGTCCCATTTCTCCTACTCCCCCTCGTTTCCATCCCTAGCCTGATCAGGAAGCCCAGAGCTAAAAGCTGTTTTAATTTCAGCTGTAGTGCTGTTAATATGGCACTTTATTAAGTTTTAATATTTTTTCAGGCATAAAGGTAACCTTAAGATCCGCAACCGGGGCTCAGTTTATCCAAATAACGCCTGTTAAGAAATTTGCTGAAATTAATGCTCGGTTATGTGGGTTTTGCTCATATCGTGAATATGTGTAAATAGTTTTGTACTTGTGTGGTTTTACTCACTTGGAAATACTTTTAAATTGTCTAATAAAACTTGTTACACAACAGTTATCTCTTCTGGGGTTTCTCAAAGTAAGGTAATGTCTCAAATTATAAACTGTACAACGAGATCAATAGTAAAATAAGGATAGTGAGAGCATCTGCAGTAAAAAAAGGCTTTATTTTCTATATTAAAATACAATTTTTAAAAAGAAAAAAGTAAACATTGCACGCAGAACAAAGAAAGGTGCTGTTCCATATAAAAAATTTGCACAGAAATATTTACAAAAAAAAAAGTTTGCAGTGTATGTGCTGCTACTGCTGAAGAGGTGTCTGGTCCACCATTTTCTCTAAAAGGTTCAGGAACCTGTCCATGTGTTCTTCATTTTTTTGACATCTTCTGTCTTCTTTGGTGGCCTCAGCTTGAAGGAAGTCCTGCATAGAGAGTTTCTTTTTTTTGGGGGATCGGGGGGAAAGTGGACCTGATGCCTGAAGCTTCCAGCTTCCTCTTCCAGCTGGGGAGGCAGAGCTTGAGGCCGATGTGCTGGTGTCTTCCAAAGTGTTCTGAGATAAAAAAAAGATGGATACACATGTTGATTACACACATGACTGGACTATCATACACACCCACAACATCATACCAGGTTCATTATCACTGTATAAATAAAATTTACCTCTGTGCTTTCCTCTGAATTTGTCAGAGAGGACACCGGTGAGGATGGAGGGTCGATTATGTTCTGAAAAGAAAATAACAGTTAGATCTTCAGGTACTGTATATACTGTAATAAGATTGTGCTTTTTTACTGCTAAACTTACCATGAGTATTTGCGTGGGATCTTCATAAGACGCCAACAAACATGGAGGCTGGATTGAAGGTCTGGACCCAAAACCTCATGCATCTCTTTGTAGAAAGGCCATGAGGCTGCTGTGGCCTCCCCACTGTCTGTCTCGGAGCCCCCCCCCCCCCCACACACACACACACACACACACACACACACACACACACTTTACAGAAGATTATTAATAAATACTTTACATGGATTTTTTTTTTGTTAAGCATCATCTCTTCAGCAGATAATATTACTTACCATAACCATTGCTTACCTTATATTTTTTTTAAAGATTTTCAGTGATTTATAGTAGTTATACCATGGTTAAGGACCCCATCACAGATATTCTGCAAGCAGATAGCTAGATCACTCACTCCCACAGTGGTTTAGCAGCATATTTCTTCTTAGTAAAATTCTCCTCGTTGGTAGCCCTAAAGCTTATTAGGTGTCGGACCTGATCCGGAGTCCCTGGAATGAAATGTGATTACTGCAATGCACAAACGTCCTCGTAAAAAAACAAACAAACAACAAAAAGAAAACGTTTGAACTATGATAACAAGGCAGCAAGCAACGTTATTACTTCGTAACCCCCCCCCCAAATAACGTTGCTGCCTTATAGTAATGTGAAATATCCAACACATTTGTAGAAAATATGAGAGTTAACGAGTACCGGTAGTTAACAGGACACGCCAATGTTATCTAGCCGGTATTTCTATGTACTGTTCATACAAACATACAAAAGCACTGTGATTACAAAACTTTTTTTTTTAAATTCCATGGGACATTATACTTACATTTGTGCGTTTTCTTTTCAATATCCTCCTGCTCTTTGCGGGTCGCCATTTGACTCAAAAAAACTTTTCCTTTTTCCTTTTCCTCGGTCGGCGAGCTTTAAATAGACGCAGCCTACGGCGAAGCTTACGTAACCTACGGCGGAGCTTACGTAGGTTACGTAACCATATTCCGGCGCGATCTTAGCGAACAACGGACAAAAAAGGGATTATGTACATTCACTGAGTGAATATTATGAAAGTAAAATATCGGTTTGCAAAAGGAAATGTAATCAAAACGCATTTTTATGCAGAAACTAACTCAAAATATTGATTTTATTCCCCAAAAAAAACAAGAAATGTCCTCCATGTTTTTTTTTTGGATTCAGTCCGCAAATGACGACGAAAAGCATTCTGGGAAATTTTCATACCCCCTCGCTCGCCAAGTCAGCATCTGAAATCCCTCGATTTGAAGGGGCTATTCTCAGCCCCTAGCCCTCGTTATGCCCCCTCCCCCTTGGTGAAAAGAGGAATTGGGACAACACTACCTTCACGGGAACGCGCAAAAGTTAGGGTTAGTGAAGAAAAGGAGGGCGAGGGGGAGTATTGGGACGCACCCGAAGACTCTGCAGCCGCACCAGCGAAGGCAGTGAAAACATTCAAAATATTCAGCCATGATTCCTGGCCAGAACAGAGGGATAAGTTAACAGACTATGGTGCAGAGGAGCTGGACTTTCTGCTGGATCACTTCTCATCTGTCTTAACAAGGTTATTGACTATAAAAACTATAAGAAAGCAACATTTCAAACATAAACTTTGAGCTTTAA
This sequence comes from Cololabis saira, assembly GCF_033807715.1. Classification (NCBI taxonomy): domain Eukaryota; kingdom Metazoa; phylum Chordata; class Actinopteri; order Beloniformes; family Belonidae; genus Cololabis; species Cololabis saira. The sequence continues at coordinate 42,252,614 of NC_084594.1, forward strand.
CCTAGATTGTTTGGTCAGTTTTTTTTAATTTTACTCTTTTCAGAAATGGCTGTGATTCCACTCTGGCGAGAGAGGAGTTTCAATCCATGAAGACATTCATCTTCAGGAACTACATGGACAAGTCCTACCACTCCCTATGGAGATGATGTTAACAAAGTTACCTTTCTCTTCTGATTACAAGGTACACCATTATGATCATATTCTTGTTAATTTAGTTAGAAATTATTAATTTTGGATTAAATAAAATCTACACTAATTATCCATTCTTTGTAGAACATCCTTCATCTGGTGCACATTATGCTTGTCCTCCCGGTCTCCTCTGCAGTGTGTGAAAGGGGATTTTCTGCCCAGAAGAGGATTAAATCTGATGTCAGGGGGTCCCTACATGTAGACAGTCAGTACGTGCACATACAGCGATTCAACATGGTTGCAGATCTGATCAGATAATGACATGCAGAAGATTGGATCAACTTGTCTGATTACACATGCTGTTCTGAGATCAGACTGAATCAGATTGAATAAGACACTGTAACCAGAGCATGGCTGACTCCGTGACGCTAGGTGGCGCTGTATCCAAGGTAACCATTTCAACAAAGAGCCACTTCCGGTTGACCTCCGCTTACCAACAACAAGAAAGAAAGATGGCGTCCGAGCACCTCGACGAGGCTACCGCAGCCTACATTTCCTGCATTATGTACCTTTTAGTGGTAATGATGAAAAGAACAATGGATCTTTTGACTGCAGTCACTGCACAGATGATAAAAGAACGACGCCGGCGGCGAGTAACACGTCCAGGGGCCATAGAGAGCCCGGACCAGTCGATGGACGCTGGAGCGTTTCTGTTTCTAAGGAGGTCTCAACGTTCATGCTGGATGCGGGTCAGGAGCAAAGATTGGTGGGAGCGAGTGGTGCTTAAGGAATTTAGCGACGAGGAGTGGAAAGAGAACTTTCGAATGAGCCGCAGAACCTTCAACAAGTTATGTGGATTGATGTCATGCGTTCTGAAACCCGAGGACGTGACTGTTCGGGCACCGGTACCGCTTCAGATGAGGGTGGCCATTGTTCTTTACAAGCTGGCCAGTTGTTCCGAGTACAGGGTTGTGGCAAACCAGTTCGGCGTGAGCAAGTCCACTGTGAAAAAGTTTGTGTACATTTTTGCAAAGGGATGGTGTCGTCAGTCCTCCAGAAAATTATCGTGGTTCCCACTGCAGAGGAAGCCAGCACCATTGCACGCCGGTTCGAGCTAAAGTTCCACATCCCCCAGATAATCGGTTGCATCGACGGCACCCACATTCCTGTGTTACCACCAAGTGAAGGCTACAAGGACTTTGTCAATCGAAAAGGATGGCCTTCCTATGTCCTCCAAGCTGTGGTGGACGACACGTATCGGTGAGTTGTGGGAAAATAAATTTAAATACTGTGCAGGATCTAATTTGAACCATTTTTTACAGTCGAGATAAGAAAACACACCTCGAAAGAGAAATGTAAAAGATTTGTCTTCATGTGACCAAGTATACACACAAATGGAAATATTTCAACTTTTGTGCAACTGATACACACTTTGTTGTTTGTTTGAATCACATTTATTCCTAAATTCATTTTGACTATTAATGGCGGTGAGGGGAAACTGTGAAATGCCAAAATATGCACCGTTTTTGAGCGTTAAAGAACGCTTTGCCACCCACCCGCTGTGCAGTCTGAGCATCATGAACTTAATGCGGCTATTATGTCTCATAGGTATTGGAACATAAGCTGCAAACTGCCTGGAAGTGCCCACGACGCAAACGTTCTTAGGCACTCGGCGTTGTTCAGCCATGCAGATCAGCTACCTAAAGTAAGTCGTCCTATACACTCCAGGTATCTTACTGGACATGCTAAGTCAATATTCAGTATTACCTCTGCATATTATTCTTTCTGGGACCTTAATGTGCAAATCACTAGACTACCATCAAACGCAACACACTCTGAAATTTATTTTTCATTATTATCTTGTCTTTTTCACTCAGGGCCTAAGGGAAATCAACGGTGTTGCTATCAACCATTTCCTTCTGGGAGATCCGGCTTATCCTTTAATGGAGTGGCTGATCAAGGGGTACACCCATTCCCCACGCATCACCCCTGAGCAGGAGTCATTTAATGTCTACTTAAGCTCTGCAAGGACCACTGTCGAGATCGCCTTTGGGAGACTGAAGTCACGCTGGCGAGTTTTGCTCAAGCGTAGTGACTTCCATTTTACATTCACCCCTCATGTGATAGCTACATGTTGTGCGTTGCATAAACTGTGTGAAGATGAGAAGGACAGTGTAAACCCCACCTGGACCGATGAGGCTGCTGCTTTAGCCGCCGACCTACCACAACCTGGTGCCCGTGCCCACAACACAGACACTGCAGGTGGTCAGAACATCAGGGAGGTGCTTACAGATTATTTGAGCACAAACTTCCCTCTGCACCGTCCTTTGTTTTAGCATTTCTGTTAGGTTCATCTTTTGTTTCTGTACAGCACACTGCATCTTTCATGCCATTAATAAAATCATTTCATTTGTAGTTTCACTTATTTTTTTTTTATATGTCAACTTTAAATCATGCATTTTCGGTGCTTTCTCTATCAGAAACATGGCTCAATGACGATATAGCATCGTGTTACTCAGTACCTCATTACAATGCTGTGCAGTCATGTAGAAAAATAGAAGGGAGGGAGGTGGTAATTATTTGAAAATGTCCAAATCATGGATCACTCCAGATTTACAGAGATTTTCAAAAGAAAAATTATATAAAAGTTTTAATCCCAGTCCATTAATATTGCAGTTTATAAAAAGAACTTTCACAAAATTAATACGCACTGAAAAAAAACTGAGAAATCCCGAAATTGTATAAAAACCACCTGGAATCGCATTAATGAACTCTTGAATAATTGTTTTTTTACTGTTATGTTTTATGTGCAAAATAGACTAAACTTTTTTTTTTTTTTTTATACAAACAAAGAGCTAGATATTAGTGTTTTGAGTGTATTTTTTATTAAGATACAAAAAAACGAAACAAAACTATATACAATCAAACATGTGCAAAAAAAGATAAATTAAACATGTGCAAACAAAGATTAAACAAACATGTGCAAACAAAGATTAAACAAACATGTGCAAACAAAGATTAAACAAACATGTGCAAACAAAGATTAAACAAACATGTGCAAACAAAGATTAAACAAACATGTGCAAACAAAGATTAAACAAACATGTGCAAACAAAGATTAAACAAACATGTGCAAACAAAGATTAAACATGTGCATAAAAAGATGAATTGAACATGTGCAAAAAAAGCTGAATTAAAAAAAAACAAATGTCTACAGGTCGCGGTACTTGGATGGACCTGGGAGGGCACTGTGGTACCCTGGGTAGGCTTCCGGGTCGGAGGTCATTGGCGAAGAGGGGGTGGATGGCGTTTGTGGATGGTACGCCGGGCTTGATGGGCCTGGGAGGGCACGGTGGTACCCTGGGTAGGCTTCCGGGTCGGAGGTCATTGGCCTTGGCCGTGAGGGGGTGGATGGCGTTTGTGGGTGGTACACCGGGCTTAATGGTCTTGGGAAGGCCAGATGATACCCTGGTCGTGGGGTGGAGTTCCTAGGTAGGTGGGAGGTGGGTGCCGGAGGCGTCAGTCTGTTGATGGAGTCCAGGACTGCGCCGAACAGTCTATTTGTCGCTCTTATCTCCCCGATAAAAGAGGCCAGCATCCGCTCCTGTCGCTCGTCGCTCTCTCTCTGACGCTCGTCGATCTCTCTCTGACGCTCGTCGCTCTCCCGATGACGCCCTCGCCAGAATTCCCTCGTCTCGCTCATCTGGTCGCATAGGAGAGCGACGTCGCTACCCTGCCAGCTCCGACGAGGTCTCTGAGCACTTATCTCTGAAGACAGAATTGGTGTAAAACTTATTACATGTCCTAATGTGGGTATATTTTTAAAAATAAAGAAGCATTGGTTGTTGCAGCCAGCATATTGCAGAACTTACCTAGTAACTCAGAGTTGCTCTGCAGCGGGGAACTGCACCTTGAGGTCCCAGCAACCGGACAAGCCTCTTCTCCACGCTCTGCTGTGTCAACATGGCCGCCCATCTCGGTTTCTGCTGTTGACTCCCCCATGTCTGTTGGCGCTGTTGACTCCCCCATGTCTGTTGCTGCTTCTGCAGAGGGTTACAAAAATGAAAAATGATTTATATCTTAGTCATTTTATGTCAGTCATATGGATTTCTGTGGTCTAGTTGTCACAATAATCACATTATTGGTTCCATATTATGTTCTTTGCAAATATAAATCGTGCCTACTTTCATTAAATTGTGTTTTAGGTCCTTTGTTTCATAAACAGTCACACCGGGTTCATTTTGACCCTGGAAAACAGCTGTGATTGGTTTTAAGTCAGTGTTCTGATTAAACCTTATCAATACAAACGTGTTTTCATTAAACTCAGACAATAACCCCCCCCAAAAAGTACTGTATTCCCAGTTATTCATATTCGTTCAGAGCATGCAAGCCCATATGGTTTGTGCCCCCAACCACTCGCCTATCAGGGGTAAGCAAAACATTCTTTAAACAAAGGCAACACGTTTTAGCAACTAAGTTTGCAACTCACCTTGGTTGGCTGCCGGAAATCCGGAGTCCACCCCATTTTGTCCGGCTTGGGACAAGGGACGACCCCCAAGCAGGTCGTCTAAAATAGCGAAGTGTGGACAACTTGCCGGATCGTGTCCACTTCTATTATTCTTGTTTTTGGCGCTAATATACGCCGTGCGTAGGTTCTTCCACTTAATCTTCAGCTGCTCCGGTGTGCTCGCGAAGCCAGCCTCAGCCATCGCTCTGGCAATCTTCTTGTAAAGGTCCGCGTTACGGCTTTTCCGCCCATCCATAAACCTTAAAATGTTTAATTCTTGCACCTGCCTAAGAAGAAAACGCGTCTCCTCATCTGACCAAAAATGGGTTCTCCCTGAAGACATGTTGAATGAATGAAAGAATGGGTAAACACGCGCCGCCTCCTTTTCAACTACTGAGCACGCGTCGTCTCCTTTCACTTCCGGGTGAATCCCCTCCCCCGGGGGAAAACCCCACCCGGGGGAAAATCTCGAGCATGCGCAGACTGTAATATCTATGTCCCCGTACACATGGCATTAACAAGGCGGTTGCGACTGGCTTATCTAGGTGCTGCAAGCGGGTTGATGAATCCGGTTTGATCAGATGGACTTGACTGGCTTAAGGTGTTCACATGCAGTTTAAAAGTCAGTACGATGTGTGCAAATGATCTCCAACCAGCTTGAATCGCTGCATGTGCACGTACTGAGTGTAGAGGACCTGATTAGAATCAGCATGGAGGGGCCTAGTCTAAAAGACTTTGATGCCGGGGAATCTGTTCAAGCATGGTTCAGTTCAGGTAAAAGGTCTAGGAGGCCCAATTACAAGGGCTGGCCCTCTGAGCCTCCTTGTGGAACCCAGTAGGAGCTGCTTTAAGTAAAGACACAAGTAGGGAAATGTTATTGGCCCGTACCCCCAATATTTGTACATTTGTTAAGTACTGTCTTTAACAGTTAAATTCATGGCTGAAAGGTTACTAAGCACTTTGTTACCAAGCACTTTTTTATCATGTGAATGTATGTTTTTTTTATATATAATGACAGCAATAGTGCTGTCAGTTTACTTTATGTTGCAGGCATCTTTAAAAGTGCACAATAAAATGTAACACTGCATTTGAAACAGCACATTGTGGTAATTCATTAATCTATTATGAAATACGTATTATTAATACACTGAAATGTAGTAAAAATGTAAACATTTGGTTAGCGTGTCGATAAACGATGTGCGCTCCTAAAATTTCTGATTGTGCCCCTAAAAATTTTCAGTTAGGGTCTACTTTGCTCCTACTGAAACAAGTTAGTCTGGAGCCCTGGATTTAGTTACGTCTCTTTATTAGGGGGTTATTGACCGCAGAAGTGGAATCACTTTCTGAAATACTTTTTGCGGTTCACCTTACGGCTTATTGTATCGTAAAAACAGTCCCGTGTCTGTGTTACTTGTGCTTTAGTTCAAACACGCTGATACAGACAAAAATAAAGCGTTTGGATCGTCATTAACAGATACAAAAGCCGAGAACGAGCGGTCACGTGGACCCGAACACTGACCTGCAGACCAGCAGAGGAGAAGACCGTTTTGGTGCTGGTGGACTCTGGACGGTCCTGGTCCTGGTCCTGGTCCTCCTGGTCCTGATCCTGGTCCTTCTCTGGATCTGGGTTCTGCTCCTGCATTCTTCCAAAATCGAGCAAATCAGCCTAAAATCGTATTTCTATGGTCTGTATGAAACGAGGCTCCTCCGCTGAGAGAACTCTGCCCGGAAACACGTGACCAACAAACTGACCGAATATGATGTTCTTTCTTCTTCTTTGTGTTTTTTGGCGGATTGCAATACCAACTGTATGGTGCACACCGCCACCTACTGAACCGAAGTATGTAGGACAGGATCTAGTTATCTATAGCTTTACATTAAATTATCTAATATAATAATAATAATAATAATAATGAAAAGAAACAAACAAATAAAACAAACAAACAAACCAAACCTAACCACAAATAGCAATTAGCTGTTTCTGTGGAATATTTGTGTCTAAATCCAAATTGCTGTGAATAAAGCAATTGGTTAGACTCTAAATGTTCCATCAATTGCTCAGCTACAATTTCCTCAGGACTTTTGATATTACAGGGAGGAGAGCAATAGGCCTATAGTTACTTGCTATCTCCTTGTCTCCTGATTTGTAGACCAGAGTAATTATTGCAGTTTTCCAGCTGTCTGGGAATAATTTTGTTTTTATTGACAGGTTTACTAAATAAGTAATTGGCTCCAGCAGACAATTCAGATACTTCTTGATTAAGACAGCATGTAGATTATGAGTTATTCATGTTCACAATCACAATGAAAAGACTCTGAATTAATCTGATTCACTTCTTTAGAGTTTGACTCAATAGCTTTAAAATTACTTGCCAGTTCTGTTACAGACTCAATAAAAAGGTGGTTAAAAACATTTGCAATGGTCTCTCATTACTGTAAATGGGCTCATTACAAACCTTAAGACAGTTTATTTTAGGATTATTTTGCCTTTCTGGAATTGGTTAATATGTTTATGTGTTGCCACAGTTTAGAGCTATAGCCATAGCCTTCAATGAGTTTGGAGAAATAATTTTTTTTTTTTTAATAAGTTTTTATCCCCGATTTTTTACCCATTTCATCACCTCATACCTATGCTCAACCTAAGTAACAGTCCTGGGCATTGCTCCCCTCTGCCAACCCAGGGAGGGCCCTGCACTGAGCTCAGGTCTCCTCCTTAACCTGAGGAGTGAGCAGGCGGCTTCTTTTCACCAGACAGGGTGGGGTTTCTCTGGCCGGACGTAGCGCGTGGAAGGATCACGTTATTCCGGCCAGATCCTCCCCACCCCATCTGGCGCCCCAGCTGGCCAGAGGGGGCAGTATAGCCCAGGACTGATGCATGTTTTTGTGAGGGTAGCTCCCATTAGCTACCCAAGGGAACACGGGGAGAACATGCAAACTCCACACAGAAAGGCACTAGTCTTGGCCTTCCGCAACTCAGACACCACTTTATTCCTCAAGCCAGTATTTTCAGAGCAAGGTCTCGTTTTTTAATGATTTGAAGTATATCGTTATTAAACCATGGACGAGAGTATTTTTTGGGTTTACTTCTCCAGGTTTTTGTGTATTAGATTTCTTAAAGAAGAGGTAAAGCTGTTGACACTATAATTTAGATCTGGCTCTTTAGTTACTTTTTCCCAGTTGATTTTCTTCAGATCATGTTCAAAGTTAGCTATTTTTGATTTGGGAATCCCTGTTAAAATTGAATTTTCTGTTTTGTTATGATGAACTACGCGTTTTTTAGTTAGCTTTCTTACAATCAGTGTCTATCAGATCTATAAGGGTTTCACTGTTTCTAGTAATTTGAGTGGGTCTATCTATGAGCTGTTCATATTTAAATTTATCTGTAATTGATTTTAATTTTGATCTACCACGTTTTTCCAGCCAGTTGATGTTAAAGTCCCCAAACAACATACATTCATAACCATTGTCAATAGAGAGAAGAGTCTTCAGTTCATTATAGAAATTGACATCATGAGATGGAGGATTATAAACTGCACAACTATATTAGATTTCATGTTTGGGGAGAGAATTACATTCAGTCCCAAGCATTCCAAATTCATATTCAGTTCAAGCTCAGAACATTTGAATTGCTCCCTAATGTAAATTACAATGCAAAGTAGGGGGTGTATTGGGATTGGGCCAGGAACCTGGCTCAGAGGGGAACTTTTGACACATTGCACAAAGCCAACAATGTGAACTTTCTTAAAGAAGTTGAACTGCTAGTTTAATTTGATCCTGTGTTGAGAGATCATATGAGAAGCATCGACAGGGCAGCAGAGCGCATCACATACCTGGGTAAAACAATTCCAAATGAGTTGATAGCCTGTGTCAGTGATAAAATAGTTGACACAATGGTTTCCGAATTCAAAGATTGAAAATACTATGTCATAATATTGGATTGCACCCCAGATGTAAGTCATCAAGAGCAAATGTCTTTTGTGTCCACAGTGAATCTTGGTAAAAATCCAGACAGTTAAGAACTGATTTATTTAAATTCATTTTTAAATGCAGACCAATGACAAAAATCTGGGAAACATAACCGAAAAGTAAACATTTAAAAAAAAACACACAAAAAAAAAACAATTACAAAGAAGAAAGAGGCTAATGTAAAACAGTATTTAACAGAGTCATACCCTTATATGTATTTCTCTCAGAATAACAGAATTAAACTAATGTATATCAGGCTGTCTCACCTTTGTGTAAAACATATAACATATAATATTAGGGCTGAACAATTTTTGAAAATCTAATTGCGATTTTTTTCTTCAATATTGCGATTGCGATTTAATATGCGATTATTTTTTCAAGGTCCTGTTCTCATGTATTTTTCAACTAAACAAGCAATAAATCAGTCTGTTTTTTAATAAACAATGTCAGATTTATTTAAAGCACAGATTTCAACAATAAAGAAAACAAATCTGTGGCTTTAACACGTCTGTACAGACGAGTGTTATGGGTGGTTCTCTCTGAACCCAATCACACGACACCAAACCGGGTTAAAGTTTAGCCAAAACGAGGCGTAGTTTAATAGAAAAAAAAACAGAAAAACTCCTACAGGGAACAAAAAAAAAAAAAAAAACAACCTTCCTCACAAGAAACTCAGAACTTCTTCACAAATAACTCCACTAGCAAACTAACAAACAAACCAAGCTCAGAGTTAACAAAACGAACCAGCAATGAAAAAAGTTTTTTTTCTCTTTAACCTCCTGATGAGATGACGAGCTGCAGCTGTGGCTCAAGGCTGATATATTGTTCCGCGTTAAATCGACGTAGAACCTACGCCGTAGCCTACACCGTAGGGTACGCGGACCTTACGGCGCGCGTTGCCGCGTAACCTACGCCGTAGGCTACGGCGTAGGTTCTGCGTCAATTTAACGCGAAACCATAATTCAGGCTTCACAGCGCGACTCCACTGTCCGCCGCCGCGCACCCGGCTCGTGCTCCTCGCCGCGCGCAGATCCTTGCTCATATATTTAATAAATGTATAAAGCCCATATATTTATAAAGCCCCGCCTGGCCGAGCCCTAACACTGAGACCATGGTAGATGGGTTACACGCGGACACTGTTGACTTTTTTTCCCTGTCGGCTCTGCTCACTCGCAACGTGACCAGATCACGTGACTGGTCAAATCGCAACCTTTGCGATTAGAAAATCTTGTTTTATCACATCGCGATATTATCGCAAATGCAATTAATCGTTCAGCCCTATATAATAACAAGGGTCTATGTTTAAAGCATGTCTGTTACTTACACTACCATCATGTTCAAAATAAAAGACTTTTGAATTGAATTCTTGTACTTCATTTTCTAAATCTGGTTATAACTGAACAGCTCTTACAGCTGTAAGAATCTGCTGCTTTTTAAAAAATTCTTCCAAATCTTTCCCACAATCTAACCACCAGAATGATTTCTGTCAAACTAAATTAACTAAAATAAATTGGTGCATTTTAACTTAACTCTCAAAACAAATGATAACAGAAATGATCACAAATGTACACTTTTTATCCAGTGTGAATACGTTGGTGACTCCTTAGATTACTTGATGTGGTAAAAGCTGCTCCACATTGATCACATCTGTATGGCTTGTTTCCAGTGTGAATACGTTGGTGATTCGTTAGCGCACCTTGCTGGGCAAAAGCCGCTCCACACTGATCACATCTGTAAGGCTTTTCTCCAGTGTGAATACGTTGGTGTTGCTTTAGGTGACCTTGTTGGGCAAAAGCCGCTCCACACTGATCACATCTGTAAGGCTTTTCTCCAGTGTGAATACGTTGGTGTTGCTTTAGGTAATCTTGTCTGGCAAAAGCCGCTCCACACTGATCACATCTGTAAGGCTTGTCTCCAGTGTGAATACGTTGGTGAATCGTTAGAGCACTTTGCCAGGCAAAAGCCGCTCCACACTGATCACATCTGTAAAACCTGTGTCCAGTGTGAGTTTTCTTATGGATCTTCAGGTTTGATGAAGTGGTGAAGACTTGCTCGCAATCATCACAGCAGTGTCTTTTGGGTCTTCCTTTATGATTCTGTAACAGAGAAGATGACTTGCATTATCTTTGCTGCATTATCAAAAGTCTTTTCAGTTTCAATCAAGTGCTGCCTCAGGTTCTTTCCTGTGAGACAATTTATGAGGACTAATGTTTAGGGCTGCAGCTATCGAATATTTTAGTAATCGAGTATTCTACTGAAAATTCCATCAATTAATAGAGTAATCGGATAAAACATATATTTGTTTAGTTAAAGAGTAATTATAAATATACATAAGATGTTAGATGTTAATTGACGTCACTAAGACTAAGTTATATAATCCAGTAGGTTCATGGCTGTGCATTTAAAAACCCTGAACTTGCACCAGTCGACCAAATTCACCGCCTTCTAGGGCTGCAACGATTTGTCGACGTTGTCGACAAAAATCGATAATCAAAATTGACGACAATGAATTCCATTGTCGACAATTGTCGCCAGACGTGTTTTTCCAATGGAGTGAGGCGTCTCACTTCAATACAATCTCTGCCGAGTCGCGCATGCACGACTGCGTCTCCGTGCAGCTGCAGGTAATAAAACTTCAAAAGTTTGGGAGCATTTTAGCCTCGATACGTCTCTCCAGTGTTAGCGTCGCTCCATTGGTTACCCGTAAAATTCAGAATCCAATTTAAAAAATTGTATTACTTGCGTATAAAGCCCAAAACGGCTTAGCTCCGCATTATTTGCAAGACCTGATAGTGCCTTATGTTCCTGTCAGAGCTCTCCGCTCCCAGAGTGCAGGTTTACTTGTAGTTCCTAGAGTATCTAAATGTAGATTTGGAGGGCGGGCGTTCTGCTATCAGGCGCCACTACTATGGAACCAACTTCCAATCTGGGTTAAGGGGGCTGACACCACCTCCACCTTTAAAACTAAACTTAAAACATTTCTGTTTAGTAAAGCCTATAGTTAGTGTTTAGTAAACCTCTAGCTGGTGTTGGTAAATCTCTAGGTAGTGTAAACTTTAGTGTGTCAGAGTCGCTCCTGTGGTTTCTTGTGCTGGCCCCCCCCTTCTCCTCCCTTTTCTCTCTTTTGTCCATGTTGCAGCATCCTTTGCCGGACACCGGAACCTGCAGGTGGTCGTGGGTGGCTTGTAGCTTGCATTACGGAGCACAAGTCTTTCCCCGACCCTGCACCCCAACCTGGGACTTGCTGATTGGGCCGGAGCTTCGGGAGCTGCGTGCTGGCCTGCGGTCCCCACCCCTGGTCATCCCGTTGCTGCCCCCCCCTTCTCCTCCCTTTTCTCTCTTTTGTCCTGCAGGTGGCCATGGGTGGCTTGTAGCTTGCATTACGGAGCACAAGTCTTTTCCTGACCCTGCACCCCAACCTGGGACTTGCTGATTGGGCCGGAGCTTCGGGAGCTGTGTGCTGGCCTGCGGTCCCCACCCCCGGTCATCCCGCTGCTGCTTCCACCTGCCTGCTGTGCTGTTGCCGTCCCTGACCCACCAGTCTGGCCCTCGGCAGGAGGGTCCCCCCTGATGAGCCTGGTCCTGCTCAAGGTTTCTTCCCTCCTAAAGGGGAGTTTTTCCTTGCCACTGTTTGGCTTAAGGTTTTTCTCCCACTAGGGGAGTTTTTACCTGCCATTGTTTATGTAATAACTGCTCGGGGGTCATGTTCTGGGTATGGGTCTCTGTAAAGCGTCTAGAGACAACTCTGTTGTATTAGACGCTATATAAATAAAATTGAATTGAATTGAATTGAATAAAAAGATTACTTGCAAGGTTTGCAAAGCCGACGTTGCTTTTCACCGGAGCACGTCGGTAATGCGTTTGAAAAGAAAGCACGTCGGAGTGCTGAACGAAACGGACACGCCTTGGTAAGATATTAAGCGTATTTTGGCTTTAACGTTATGCCTGACAAAGTATTAAATTAAAGGAGCCGTCTGTAAGAAATGTCCAAAACTGGTACTGCAGTCACTTTCAAAATATTGTTGAGCGGCGTGTACCCTCCCCCCCCTCCCCCCGACCAGAGGTTGCCAGGTAGGCTGCAGAATGCAGCAGGAACGTAGGCTGCCATGGCTGCAATAATTAGAGCCGAGCTGGCAACCCAGATGCCGAAACAATACTGACTTGGTGATTGGGAGATAGGTGGAAGGTGGAGCTTCAGACCAAAACAAAAAATGACAACATAAACATCAGTTGAGGGCTGCAACTCCTCTTTTTAAACTGGAATATCCTGGCTTGAGTGCTGTTGTCAGTGACATAAGTATTTGAAATGAACATGATTTTTAAATGTCTGTTGACATATCGGGGTCATTTTATGATTCGTTTTATTATTGCTCTTACATACAGCTCCTTTAAGTCAGATATTTGGAGAAACAGCGTTTAGTGTCTGTGGCGCATTTTGGAAGAAAGACGCACGGGACCGCAGTCGGTCAGCAACATTCTCTCCCTCGTAATGGCCAAGCGATTCATTTGTTAAATTAATTTGTTTCATTCTAAACTTTGTTTATTTTATGTTATTTATTAGTATTATTTGAGCCACTCACAGCCTACTCTCGTTATAACCTCAATCACATAATTGATGGATTTGCGTCTAACTTTCAGTCAGGTGACTATGAACTGTCAATTATTCATCAAGCTCCACAATGATCATGTTAACATTAAATCAGATAGATTTGTCTGGACTTCTCTCTTGCGGGACGGGAGAAGACACCAAATCAATGCATCTTTATTGTGTGCCGTGCGGGCATGAATTCATGAGTTTTGCGGGAGGGGCGGGAGTGGAACACACACGTTGCGGGCTGTAAAGGTCAGAAATTCAGCGGGAGCAGGATGAAGAAAACAGCCCCGCTATAGCAGGGCTCTAGTACGGAGCCCCTCTGGTGACATTTGAAAAAAATAAAATAATGCGTGGCCACGCATTAATATCTCGTGGCCACGAGTTATTAATGCGTGGCCACACATTATTTTATTTTTTTCAAATGTCACCAGAGGGGCTCCGTACTCTAGTACCCATCTTTCTTGCGTTTATTATCATTTGCCACATAATTAATGCAACCTCATACTAAATTAAAAAAAAAAAAAGAATTATCCGATTAGTCGACTAATCGTTTCAATAGTCGGTGACTAGTCGACTATTAAAATAGTCGTTAGTTGCAGCCCTACTGCCTTCACTCAAAAAACTAAGGATCTTACCAAGAAATGTTCTTATTTCTAACCTAAAAATGCCATTACACCTGATATCAGACATAACTTAAAATGTTAGGTGTTTTCCCACGTGTTTCAATTTAACTTTCATTTGTGTCAAGCAAATTTTAAGTTGTAGTTAAGTGTTAAATTAGAGTTTTGGCAGTGTTCAAAATAAAATTATGAGACCTGCTGTATTGGAGCACATTAGGCTCCAGTGCTGCTTGTTTTATCCATGAATGACTACAGAGATAAAATGAAATGAAAACTACTCAGTTAGCTTTATTACGTTTTTATTTTTCTGACATTTTCTGCCTTTTCTTTTAGTTAAAACTGTAGCGGGAACAGAGGTTTATATACCGGGTAAAGGCTGATTTATGGTTCCGCCTTACAACAACGCAGAATGGTGCGTACCCTACGCCGTACCCTACGGCGTAGGGTACGGCTAGCGTAGCAGCACCGCCAGCCGGACCGGCGCTCTCCGCCCTCACCGGAGAGCGGCGTAGGCTCTGCGTCGATTTAACACGGAACAATAATTTTGGCTTTAGAGGGGGAACATAGTAGAACGGACCAGAAGAATATAGCATGGATTAAAAATAAAAGTTAAGCACTGAACTACATTAGTCTCCGGTCTGGGCCATTGCAGACTGCCTGAGCACGGCATGTTACTAAAACCAAACATACCCGCCGCCTCTTTCTCCCCCCTTTAACATGCGCAGCGCATGGATGTACGGCGCAGCGTCAGCGCGTTGTGTCGCATTAAATGTAGTCCGGGCGTAATACGAGGCTTTGAGCTGGTGAAATTAAACGGAAAAAAATAAAAAAATTAAAAATAAATTAAACGATTCCTCGAGGCAGAGAAAATTCCTCGATCATTTTTTGTAATCAAATTATTCGAGGAATCTTTTCAGCCCTACTAATGTTTAAAATATTTTGTTAAAAATATTGACAAAAAATTTGGCTCCGGGCCAGAAAACCGCTTACGTAAACGGGGGCGGAGCTGTTAAGACCAACGGCAAAAGCAAGATGGTGACATTTTCAAACAAGAGACGAATTAATACGGATACAGCAGCAGTGGTCTATGGAGGAAACAACCTCCTCTCTTTCTGTCTTTCTGTCTGGCGCCAATGCAATCGCAGCGACTTAACTGACGTTTGCAGTGACGTAATGACGTGGCTCCCCTTGGCACCCCAAGCTATGAAAACGCGAACCGGTTTTCAGCTCGTTTGCAAGTTGAACGAGTTGGAAAAGGGGTATGTGTGGATGAGAGGTAGTAGCGTCGGTAGTAAAGTTTGTTTTTTTTACCTGCCATTGTGTATGTTATTAGGGCTGGGCGATATATCGAGTATAGCCGATGTATCTCGGCTTCTACTCTGTGCGATGTACAAAATGACTCTATCGTGCATATTCGAGTATAAATTTTCACGCATTTTGCTTTTAGCCGCGGGCATTAAATTACAGGCTTTCGTCTCGTCTCTCCTTCTCTGAGACATAAAACAAGCGCACCCTGTTACACATGTCAGTCACGTGCTGTTGTGTGTGCATTATCATTGGCCCCCGACCAGCTGCTGGTGTCGGCGCTGCTGTCCGGGACCGCCGCTCACTTCCACCCCGCTTTAACTTAACTCTAACTTTCCTAAACTCGGCCGTGAGCTCATCTGCGCGGTTGCTACGCGCGGCGGAATCTTTTCAAAGCTAACCGGTTTAGTAAAGACGGGAGGGGATGTTTTCTCCTCGCACGACGCGAACGGCTCTGTGGAGAGCCGAGGAGCCGCTCAGCGCGACACGCGCAGCCGAGCCTTTAGGCTGATTTATGGTCCCGCGTTACACCAACGCAGAGCATACGCCGTAAATGCGCATCGACGCGTACCCTACGCCGTAGGTTCTGCGTTGATTTAACGCGGAACCATAATTCAGGCTTTTCTCTTTCAGAGCTGAGAAACGTCACCTAGTATTGCTTAAATGTGGCACATGAAATCAATCACTATCATTGAAACAAAGTCAAACAAGACTATATGACGTCATATTTCTAAGAATAAGTGAAAGTGATGCAAAGTACAGGAGGAGAGGATGAAACATTGCAGTCCCTGTACCTACAATTTAATATAAAGGTGCTCTAAGGGGCCCCTGCTGCTCAGAGCAGCTCATCCTGGTAAAACCTGGTGAAACCTGGTCATCCTGGTAAAACCAGGAACAGAACATGTTCTTAGCAGATGTTCTTCATACGGGGAGTCAGAAAGATGCAAAGTGCACTTTCTATTTTGAAATTACACTTTTTATGTTTGTGCCACTCACTACTTAGTAGCTGTTTAATAAATACAGTTTTGGTAAATTTGACTTATTCCCCCCTTTTTGCATGAAAGTTTAAAATGAGCATATATTAATGCAGTATGAACAAGAATGTTTTAATGTAGACATATATAATCATCATACTGGTGTGATTGTAGCATCAAAGTGTTAATTTAAGGCTAAGGCAAAATATCGAGATATATATTGTGTATCGTGACATGGCCTAAAAATATCGAGATATTAATAAAAGGCCATATCGCCCAGCCCTATATGTTATGTTTATGTAATAATTACTCGGGGGTCATGTTCTGGGTCTTTGGAAAGATCCTAGAGACAACTTCTGTTGTAATAGACGCTATATAAATAAAATTGCATTGTTATTTTCTGGCAGGCTTTGGACTGGATGGATGTTATTTTGACTGCAGTTACAGCATTACGCCGCTGTGGAGGCGCTGTATCAACGACAGTGCACCAGAAGAAGAAGAAATCTCGAGAATTATTTTCCGCAGTTTTCCGCTCTTTGTTGTATTAAAAATCAGCGTTCTGGTTTTCCCTGGCTGTTCAAACCGGTAAATATTGTTTCTTTTGCATCCGAGCACGTCTTGTTTATTCGTCTTATATTCGGGCCGATACGGTACTTTAAAAAGCAACCTCGCGAGCAGGAGAAGCAAAGGTGCAGGTGAAACGGTGCAGACAAGTAACGTTACAGGCAGTTAAAAAGTAATAAATCATACCGACGAGATGCAGCAATTTTGTCAGGGCTGAAAAAGTAGTGCACAAATATGCATGAAAGGTGATAGCGAGAGTCAGAGTGCAGGACGAGTTGGCGAGGCGAGGTTAACGTTAGTCAGTTTCCAAGTCATTAGGAGCATATCAACGCGAAGCCAACGTGTATGCTCTTAAATGCTTTTCCAGGCGCCGGAATTGCTGGGTTGCAGCGTGGGGGTTGGTTTGCTGACCGGGGAAGGCAACGAAATTGGTCAGTATGAATTGTACTGTAAATGATGAATTTCATGTAACTAGTGACGTTGGTTAAGTCTTTCAGTTTTGTGCAGTGTAGTTGTGTCCTTTCCGGTGTTCCAGTGGGAACCCTGTTTTTATGGGGGTGGGGGGGTGGGGGTGTGTGTGTGTGTGTGTGTGTGTGTGTGTGTGTGTGTGTGACGACCCCTCCATCCACTAGTGACGCTTTTGCATTAGTATCACCTTAGCTCGGTTCTACCCGTTTTGCGCTTTCGCACTAGGGCTGAGACGAGTAGAGCCGCTCCAAGTCGATACTTTTTTCTGTAACCATTTCAGTGAGGTTCTGAAAGCGGGCTGAGCAGGGACTATTTCTGACGTCACCACCTCCTCGCCACCAATTGGTCGGGGGGCGGGGACCTCACCACCCTCCGCGCCTCTGATTGGTCGGGGGGCGGGGGCGGGGCCGTCAGACGTTTGAATCAGGAAGCGGGAGTCAGCGCGAGGGGACTCGCGGCTCGCGGCGATTTTATTATAAAGCGCAAAACGTCTGTTTGGTGATCCAACTCTGAAGTGCAGATGTTCATAAACCTGGTGGCTGTCAAGAAAAATTAAAAAAGCAATTAAGACGGGCTGTTTTTTTCTCAGCCACTCCCGGCTCCAGCTGATTTCTGATCAGCGCCGACATGAACAAAGCGGTTGCGCAATAGAGTACGTCACAGCAGCTTCACCACAACCTGCCCGCTTCTCCCCTGGAAGTGCGAAAACACACGTGTGGGGCCGTGTAAAGCCGCGCCGAGCCGTGCCGGGCTGAGCCGATACTAGTGGAAAAGTGCCATAGTTGTCCCTGCCTTTTCTGCTGCTGTGTTTTTCCTTTGCGGGAAGCAGGGTGGAGAGGTCGCCTGATTAGCTGATGACCCACACCTGGGCCCGGTGTGGGTCTCTTTGAAACGCTTCACTCCTGCTTGTCTTGGCTCTCTCTCTCTTACCCCTTTTACACCAAGCTGGTTCCAGGGCTGGTGCTAGTGCTGGTGCTAGAGCCGGTTCGCGGTTGGTTCTAAGTAAGAACCGTTTGCTTTTACACAGCTGGTGCTGCCCAGCAGCTGGCCAGAGAGCCACGTCATCACGTCACCACTCCCCCTCGTTTTCATCCCCACCCTGATCAGGAAGCTGAGAGCCAAAAGCTGTTTTAATTTCAGCTGTAGCGCTGTTAATATGGCACTTTATTAAGTTTTAATTTTTTTTTTCAGGCTTAAAAGTAACCTTTAAGATCCCCAACCTGGGCTCAGTTTATCCAAATAACGCCTGTTAAGAAATGACTCGACAGCCGGCAGCCCCGTCAGCCCCTGCTGTGCTGAGGAGCACAGCAGCTCCTCAGCCGGCTCAACCTGCGCCGTCTTCCCGGGGGAGAAGACTGCAGCTTTGTTGAGAATTACGCTGGATGAAATAAATCATTTAGGAAGATAAATGTTGGTTTAATAGATGAAATATATCAGTTGTAGCTACGCCTGTTAAGAAATTACGGCGCGCGTCACCGCATACATCGACGCAGAGCCTACGGCGTAGGTTACGTAACATACGCCGTAGGCTCTGCGTCGATGTACGCGGAACCAGAACTGCGGGCTAAGAGCGGGCTGGGACGCGGCTCCCCGCGGGCCGGGAACCCGCCGATGGAGCGGCCAAGCGCGCCAGGGCTGGAACGCTCCCCCGCGGGCTCGGACGCGAGGCTGACGCTCCACCCGCCGACGTTACTGTTGATGGATTGTACCGTAGACCACTGCTGCTTCTGTTTTACATCCATTATTAAATAAATGGATGTAATAATAAAAGAGTCTGCTAACTTAACCGCCGTCTTCAATGCTTCGTTGTTTAAAAACGGCGCGCTTCCGTGTTTATTCTGCTTTGGTTGTTCAGTAACACCGTCCCCAGCCCCGCCCCCAGCCCCCGACGTAAACTGGTTCTTATGCCTGGCCCAGCAGCTCAAAGGGGCTGGCGTAGCACCAGTTTTGAGAGCCAGGAGCCGGTGCTTAGCCTGTGTAAAACCAAAGAACTGGTGCTAAGTCTGGCTCTAGCCCAGAACCAGCCCGGGAACCAGCTTGGTGTAAAAGGGGTATCTCTGGTCTGGTCGGGCACGGCCGCTGCCATTTGTATTTTGGTTGTTCTTTCCACACATTCATACATGCTCACACTACTGATTACTGACTTATCTTAGTTCATTATCTTTTGTAAATAAATTTCCTTTTGTTATACCGTCATCCTCGTCTCCCTCCTTGTCGCTGCCTATGAGCCAGGCTGTGACATATTAAATTGTTTTATTTTATCAATTAATGAAATAAAGAATAAAGAAATACATTTTTAATCATATTAGAACTCTCAAAATACAAAATATCTTGTAAAAAGTGTTTGCTTGAGCCAGTTGAAGGCACGGTATACGCATGTGTGTGCGCATGACCAGGATGGTGCCACCTCTGCCTCAATTTTAGCCAGGAAAAACCCTGGTTTCAAACCATGTGGTCAGGCCTTCCAGAAGAAGAAAAGTCAAGCCAACTTCATTTATGTAGAACTTTAAAAACAGCAAGCACTGACCAAAGTGCTGAACATAAAATAAACTTCACACCACTAAAAGACAAATTCTAAAACATTAAAAAAAAGTTTAAAAAACAGTTGTAGTCAAGGAGTTGCTGAATTCAGGCAGTGGTATATTCATGCATAGATGCATTGCTTCCATGGTGTTTTCCAATGTGCAAACTCAAAAAAAATTAAAGCTGCAAGCGGCGATGAACGGGCCCTCGCACTCATGGCCACCGCCCCCCATAAGCATATCAGAAATGACACCACCCACGACTTTCTATGTCAAACCATTCAAAAGTTATGCCAGAAAATAGGGACTATCAAATATTGACCAATCAGAAGAAGGGCCGGGGCTAATTCATGCCAATGAAGGTCAAGTACTCAATACCGAGTCTGATGACACCACCCACGAGTCTTTATGTCAAAACAAAACAAAGTTATGGCAGAGAAAGGTTTTCTAGGGGGCGCTGTTGAGCCATCTTGCCACGCCCATTAATGCAAACCATGACATTTTATTGCCAGGCCTGGCCTGCGTGCACTTTTTTGGCGTTTAGCGTCACCACGGTAACGTTTGAAAGAGAAAAGTAATGTGCGTCATTGCAGGATGGAGACGCACATTTTGATGTATAACACACCTGGGTGCACGTTACGGTTCAGGCCGTATTAACTGCCGAAGGAATGGCATAAATTTCGCCAAAATTACACGATTAATTGAAAATGGCCGACTTCCTATTCGGTTTCGGCCGTGGCACCAAGAGACTTTTCTTTAAGTTGCGACATGATACAGGTGTGTACCGATTCTCATGCATGTACGTCAAACCGTATTGTGGGGCTTGAGGCACAATTTTTTCTAGGGGGCGCTGTTGGGCCACTAGGCCACGCCCATTACAAACCATTAAATATCAAATTTTTCGCCAGGCCTGGCTTGCGTGACTTTTGGGGCACGTTTAGGGGGGCAAAAAGGCCTTCCTTTCGTCAGAAGAAAGAA
Organism: Cololabis saira; assembly: GCF_033807715.1. NCBI lineage: Eukaryota > Metazoa > Chordata > Actinopteri > Beloniformes > Belonidae > Cololabis > Cololabis saira. The sequence continues at coordinate 42,273,241 of NC_084594.1, forward strand.
TAAAGAAAAATTCCTACAGATACAATAGGGCAGGGGTGCTCAATATGTCGATCGCGATCTACCAGTCGATCGCAAAGGTATTATTGGTAGATCGCGTGACATTAAAAAAAATTGACGTCAACCTATCATCAATCCCGTCTTTTGATTGATATACAGGGCAGCCAATCAGATGACATCTGAATTTTGTATGAGGTCATAGGTCGCTGCGCATGAGCAAACAACTGCGCTAAGTGCTAACTAACTAGCTTGTCAGCAAGTTACGGCCAGTTTTCAGCCTTTGGTTTTTTCTAGGGCTGAAACGATTCCTCGAATAATTCGATTACAAAAAATGATAGAGGAATTTTCTCTGCCTCGAGGAATAGTTTAATTTCTTTTTTTCGTTTAATTTCACCAACTCAAATCCTCGCATTACGCCCGGACTACATTTAATGAGACAACACGCTGACGCTGCGCCATACATCCATGCGATGCGCACGTTAAAGGGGGAAGAAAGAGGCGGCGGATATGTTTGTTTTGTAACATGCCATGCTCAGGCAGTCTGATAGGCCCAGGCAGGAGACACATGTAGTTCAGTGCTTAACTTTTATTTTTAATCCACGCTATATTCTTCTGGTCCGTTGTCCTATGTTCCCCCTCTAAAGCCAAAATTATTGTTCCGCGTTAAATCGACGCAGAGTCTACGCTGCTCTCCGGCGAGGGCGGAGAGCGCCGGTCCGGCTGGCGGTGCTGCGCTGGCGTGCAGGCTCTCCACGGCTACGCCGTAGCCTACGGCGTAGGGTACGCAGCGACGCGCACCATTCTGCGTGTTTGTAACGCGGAACCATAAATCAGCCTTTACCCGGTATATAAACCTCTGTTCCCGCTACAGTTTTAACTAAAAGAAAAGAAAGAAAATGACAGAAAAATAAAAACGTAATAAAGCTAACTGGGTAGTTTTCAATTTTAGGTCCGTAGTCATTCATGGATAAAACAAGCAGCACTGGTGTGTAATGTGCTCCAATACAGCAGGGCTCCTCATTTTATTTTGAACACTGCCAAAACTCTAACTTAAAACTTAACTAGAACTTCAAATTGGCTTGACACAAATGAAAGTTCAATTGAAACACGTAGGAAAAACACCTAACCTTTTAAGTTATGTGTGTTATCAGGTGTAATGGCATTTTTAGGTTAGAAATAAGAACATTTCTTGGTAAGATCATTTGTTTTTTGAGTGAACATAGTTAATTGTGTTGTGTGCAATATTGGCTCATGCGATATAAAGAATCCTCAATATATTTATAAATAAATATATGTTTTGCATTATTTGTAGTAGGTGGTAGATCATTTTGACTGGATCATTTTATAAGTAGCTCTCATGCTGAAAAAGTGTGAGCACCCCTGCAATAGGGCCTTCACACTGTAAGTGCTCAGGCCCTAATAAAGAAAAAAGAATTCTTACAGATAGAATAGGGCATTCGCACTGTAAGTGCTCAGGCCCTAATGAGACGAGGATAAAGATTTCATTTTTTTCTATGGCTTGTCACAATTTGCTCATGCATGTGAACATTCACATTTTTTCTGTCACTGGAAATGTATGCTGTAAGTTCTTACCTATCCATTGAGACCAATATTATGCATATTGTCTTTATAATTGTGAGGATATTTTTGATTTAATTTGGATAGGCTTGTTTAGGCGAAATTCACCTTCAAAATCCGTAGGGGTTAACAGGTTAAGAATTAAATAAAGATTAAGATAAAAAAAAATTTAAGAAATTTAAGCCAACATCTCATATGGGTTAAAACCCTGGCACAAAATGTGGGTCTTGAGAAATTATTTTAAAATGGCCAAGAAAGAGGACTGTCCGTTATTTATTGGTAACGCATTCCACAATTTGGGGGCTACAACAGCAAACTAGCAAATTAGGGCTGGGTCATATTAAACCTTGGTCAGCTGATCTGAGTGACCTAGAAGAAGAGTGCAAGTGCAGCAGCTCAGAGAGGTAGGGCAAGGCAAGACAATTTAGAGATAGAGAAGATGACTTTGTTCAGTTGACCATAAACAACCTTCTCCAAAATCTTTGAGAAAAGGAAACTTGGAAATAGACCTATAATCTGAAAGGACAGTGTGATCAAATCCAGATTTTTTTTAAATCAGTGGTTGAACTATTGCATGTTTAAATTCTGAGAACAGTCTGCCATGAATAAGAGCAAGAACTGATGGTCCCAGAATAGAAATGATGTCTTTAAACAATCGAGGTGGGACAGGATCAGCCAGGGGGCTTCAGATGACCAATAATCCCATATAAACATGACCGTCACAGGTTCAAACTGGTCAAAAAACAGCAGAACAAGGAACAGACACCGAAGGATAAAAGACAGGTGTCAGAATATGAGCACTAGTATGAGTCACCTTGTCCACAAAAACTTAAGAAACCCCAATTTCTTCAGTCTTATTTCAATGCAAAAAACACCCTCTTATATTCGGGCCAATACGGTATTGAGAAAATGATCAACAACATTAAATAATATACGTAGTTTATGGGGGTTGGTAGTCTAGTGGCTACAGAGGTGGGCTTGTACGCGACACATGTAACACAGGTTTTTGATCTCAGAAGACTACATCACAAATTATCAAGTTAAAAACAGACAACCAAAAAGAAAAAATTAAGTCCAGCGTGTGACTACGTTGCTGAGTGGGCTCAGACACCCCCTGTAAAATGTTAAACGAGTCAATTCAGTTTAAGAAGTCCTTAATCATTAGCTTTTCAGGGCAACACAAATGCACGTTAGATTCTCCAACAATAAGGATCCGGTCATATTTTGGCATGAGTTCAGCCAGTAATTCAGAGATGTCGTCTAAAGAAAATCCTTATTGTATATCGGTGGTCAATAAGATTACTGCATACAAGACTAGGGCTGGGGATTGATTCAAATGTCAAGAATCAATTCAATTCTGATTCTTAAGATTCAGAATCGATTATCAAACTTTTATTCGATCCGATATTGATTCGGGTTAGTGTTATTAAAACTGTTTTTTGAGCTGTTGCATGAATTATATAACTGTAGTTATGCAACATATGAATACTAGTATTATATTGAGATTAAACAGCAAGTATTGGCAGCTAATGATGCTGTAAGGACCAATCACCTCCCAGAATGCTGATAGAACTGCTTTCAGAAACATCGTGTGGGTCAGAATTACCAAACAGATCCAGGGCAGCAAACAGGAACTATGAAATCGGTTTTATTTTTTCCCCATTTATGAGAATTTGGTTTTTAGCATTTTATGCAAATATAACTCCAAAACGGTTTATAAAGTAAAGAAATATAGACAATTTATGCAATTATAACTGAAAACTATAATGTGTTCATAGCTTTAAACATATTTAAAGGCAAAAACATGGCACCAGTTATTCTTGTGTCCAACAAAACATTCCTTTTTTGGGCATTAACAAAGAAATACCAAAAGTTGTAATGTAACTATGAGAATTTTGTATTTATTTATTAATTTTTTTAATAAAACTTTAGACATATGAATCGATTTTTAGGAATTAACGAGAATAGATTTAGTTATGTCTCTTTATTAGGGAGTTATTGACCGCAGAAGTGGAAACCTACAAATATCTGTCCAACTTTAAAGGACCAAAAAGGTCTGGACTGCTTTGTCTGCGCGCCGCCACATTTACAAACATTAAAGCGCAGAAACGTTTATACGTACTTGTAGGCCGTAAGGTGAAGCCCGTTATCATTTCATCCCGCTCCCACTTTTGAGGACTACCAGGGCTGGACTGGGACAAAAAATCGGCCCGGGCATTTTGAGCCTAGACCGGCCCACCAGCTATTGATGGAAAGAAAATGAAGCCTATGAATGAAAACAAACGTTCTTGTGACACCGCTTGTACACTGTCTTGTTGGTGTGTATGTTCTTGTTTAATAAACCTAAACCTACACCATCCCCCCCAGTCCCGTTATAGATGTACTTAGTACTGTTTCTGAGTAGACCAGCAAACCTGTATGGCAAGCCGTTTTAACATTTAATAGCTAGACTGGATATGTGTTGCAGATATCTGTAATTCAATTCTTCCTAGTCAAAAAGAACATTTCAGATATCTACAATGATATATTAACCCATTTTAAACAGGGGGAACGCATTCTGACAGCGTGAAATACTGCTGTCAGAATGCGTTCCCCCTCTGTTTATCATGAAGGGATGCTCACACATCTTTCAAATTCATACTGCTGACTTCTTTCACCACCACAGATAAGTCCTGTGATTTTCCCTGCCTCTGTTTTTACTAACTAATGACCATGAATTGCCTAAGCAGTGGGTTCTTCCAATATATGTACACAAAGTCTTTGCTGCGATGGCATCACTGTAGTAGGTAAACATTTCTCCAAAAAGATTAATGTATTATTTCACCCACCCACTATTAATCACAGCATTATTAAAATTTAGTGACAATCAGGAATCCAAACACCACTGTCCCTGTCAAAAAAGCAACTAAAATTTGGAGTTGCTAATTTAGTTTTATAGAATATATAAGATATTGCATATGAACTCATCATTCTTCAAATAGTATAAATAATAATATCAATAAAAAGCCACGCGCTCTAATGTTGTGACTACTCCAGCCAGAGCTGCCTGGGAGACTTGCGAAGCCCTGTGCGGAATGGCCAGGGGGGCCCTCGCGCGTGAGCGTAGCGAGCGCGCGCGCGCGAAATTTTTTGGGTTTTTCGGGTCGGATCGGGTGTCTATATGCGCAATTTTAACTCTCCAATTAGCAAAATACTGGATACCTTCCCCTGCCTCATCATCATTTGGCTTGCCTCGACGCGGGGCCCCACGGCTGCTTGAGACCCGGTTGGATCGGTGATTTTTGTAACAAATTTATCAAACGAGCCTTTCAGAGAGGCATTAAACTCTTCCATTTTCTTTAATTTTTTTTCTTTTTTCATCCCCTGATGGACTCCACCCGTCTGGATCAGAGCAGCTTGTGTCTGCGCTTGGTCTGACGCAGTTGTACTGAACAACAGACACGCGCATCATTGCACATATATTTATTGATATGCACAGACTAGTACACATTTAGGTCTGTAATGGAACGTGACTGTTGATATTTATAAGGGAAAAAACGAAAAAAAAACGAAAAAAAAAACGCCCATAGCGCGAGGCCCCTTGGGGCGCGAGGCCCCTTGGGGCGCGAGGCCCCTTGGGGCGCGAGGCCCCTTGGGGCGCGAGGCCCCTTGGGGCGCGAGGCCCCTTGGGGCGGCCCTGACTTCAGCCCATAACCAATCGGCCAGTGGTACCAGTTGTTGTCAGGTAAAAAACAAAATCAAATGGGCCGATGGGCCTGCCCGGGCCAAAAAAAAAAATAAATCGGCCGGCCCAAAATCGGGCGATGGTGATTTTGGGCCGGGCCGGGCAAAAAAAAAAAAAAAAAAAAAAAAAATTTTTTTTTTTTTTTTTTTTTTTTTCTTTGGGCCGGCCCGGCCCAAAATCACCATCGGCCCACCGGGCAAATGCCCGGTATGCCCGATGGCCAGTCCACCCCTGAGGACTACACAATCTTTACATTATAAAAAAAATGGATTCATGCTCACCCCTAAGTAAAAGTTCGGAGCTCAAAGGCCCGCAAGAGTCCCGTGACGACCGCGCCTCGACCCGCGGACGAAAATCTTACTCCGCTCAGCGTTTGGATCGTTATTAACAGATACAAAAACCGAGAACGAGCGGCCACGTGGACCCGAACACTGACCTGCAGACCAGCAGAGGAAAAGACCGTTTTGGTGCTGGTGGACTCTGAACAGTCCTGGTCCTGGTCCCGGTCCTTCTCTGGATCTGGGTTCTGCTCCTGCATTCTTCCAAAATCAAGCAAATCAACCTAAAATCGTCTTTTTATGGTCTGTATGAAACGAGGTTCCTCCGCTGTGAGAACTCTGCCCGGAAACACGTGACGACCAAACTGACCGGATATGACGTTCTTCTTCTTCTTTGTGTTTTTTGGCATCTCGCAATACCAACTGTATGGTGCATACCGCCACCTACTGACCCGGAGTATGTAGGACAGGATCTAGTTATCTATCCACCTTATTCCTACGGCCCATGAGGCTTTGCGCGAATTGTGGGAGCTACTTCCGGTGCTGCCAGAACCGGCGTTTGTTTACATGCTGAGTGAACGCGTTAACCCTCTTTCTCCGAGCGTTGGGGATATAAAACATGTGGAAACACCACCTGTCACTGCTCAAACGGGACAATATCATCTTACCTCTGCCTACTGCTGTTGAGGGATGGGAGGACGACCTGAACAAGTGAAGAAATGCTTAGAAGATGAGAAGTATCTCATTCTTCCCAATGGGCAAAGTGGATACTCCTCCAGGTGGGTAAATATTGTTACTTATCAGTACTCGAGATGAGAAATAAAAACGGTCCAAATCATCCCCCTTTCCATCCCTTATGTCATTTCATCAATGAGTGTGGTTTTACTGCTATTTCAACATTTAGAGTCATCACCAGAAAAATAACATTTGACAATTTTCAGCTGTTTCAAGTCAATTTTCACCTGAAATAAGTAGAAAAATCTGCCAGTGGGACAAGATTTATCTTCTCATTACAACAAAAAATCTTGTTGCACTGGCAGATTTTTCTACTTATTTTAAGTGAAAATCTACTTGAAACAGGTGAAAATTGTTGTTTTTTCCAGTGATGAGTCTTGTTTTAAGTGTAATGAGATTTTTTTTTTACTAAAATGAGACATTTTAACTAGAAATAAAACAAATATTCTTGTTAAGATTTTGAGTTTTTGCAGTGATCCATTTTACTTATCCTGTGAAGGACAGAGTCATATTGATAAGTTCAGAAAAGTGTTTTTTATTGTTGTGTTTTGATGTATTTGATGTAAGCCCAGTGGATATTTAAAGCTTACAGAAGGCTGCATTTAACTGCTGCTATGTCATTCCTGCAGTATTTCTGCAGCTGTTTTGGTCACTGCTATTATTTGTAATATATTATATTATTTGTAATCAGCACAAATTATCTGTCCCCATATGATAAAATCCACCATCCCCCCTGATTTTTTTTTTTACAACTCGAGTACTGCTTATAATCTATGAACTAATGTGACAGGTAGGCTACTTGTGAACCATCATTAAGACAAACTGTAAGCCATCTTTTATATTTATTCTTTCAGGTCCAGCTGGCAGTGATGTTCCTGGGGCTGCAGAGCTGGTTATCTGGACCAACTGAGCACCTGGAGTTCCACATTTCATTTGACAAAGACTTCAGATGGAGGTGTTTCACACATGAAACACCTCCAGAACTTTCACATACTTCCAACATTTGTAGATGAATTTAGTACAAAGAAGATTCAGCTCTGCCTCTCTGTATAAAGCTAGGGGGAAAACAGTACAACAGACTTCATTTTTGTTTTCAGTTTTATTAAAAACAGAACCTGAAAGATCCCCTCCTGACATATTAGGACATACAATATAGTGACATGAATCAAAACATTTTAACACAAAAATATTGTTTAACAAAAGCACATTACATTTGTGTCTTAAGTGAGAGAAATTCAGTTTACTGTCGGAGGACTTAAGAAACCAGAAAATATTCACACCTGAAAAGCTGAAATTACACTATTTGGACTTTTATTTCCTCAAAAAAATAACAATTGCAGCTGGACCTCAGTTGTTTTCAGAAAATGATAAATGAATGAAATATGTAAGTGCAGCTCTACAAACTACATACAGCACTTAACCTGTTGAGAGTTATGTGTTAAAGATACTGTAAGTGTAACTGTACCTCAATTGTTTTCAGAAAATGTTAAATGAATGAAATATGTAAGTATGTTTAAGTGCAATATTAAATGTCTTCTCACTTTTCTCTTGAAATAAACTCAGCTCTTTAATTCACTAAACCAGCACAAATCTTGAGCATTTTGTCAATTTTGGGCACAAAGTTAATTGGCCCTGTTTGAGAAAGAATCTTGTACACCTCCAGGTTCCTTATTCAACATGAATGCAGCCATGAGCAATGCGGCGTGTGTGAGTGACCTCCTCACTGGTCAGCTGGCATCCTTTGCGTGTGAATGCTGGAATGATCAGCCTCACCCTACGCTCCTCCAGCAAGTCTCTAACTGTGAAACCACGGTCACCCATCACCTCATCTCCAGCACGTAAATAATAGAATAGGTGTGGTCCTCCATCCCTGGGTCTGACCACTGTGTTTGGGCATCACAGGAAGCTTTGGTGTTGATCACAGCTCCTCCTTCTGATCCATCTGGTCAGGCTCATCTGAGGGAGCAATACAGTACACAATTATTAAGATAAGATATGATACATTAGGGTTTTCCCTACCACTATAACACCCCCAGCCCCCTCATCAAATGTACCTGGGGGAAGACCCACAACCCCCAACCTGCAACCACATCACCTAAGCCCTCCAGAAGTTTAGGAAAATACCGGTACATTATCACAGCCAGTACTGGAGTTGAGGGGGGATGAGGGGGATGGCACCCCCCCCTGAAATAAAAACGGTCCAAATCATCCCCCCTGTAAAACTGCCATCCCCCCTTTCCATCCCTTATGTCATTTCATCAATGAATGTGGTTTTACTGCTATTTCAACATTAACATTTAACATTCTGGTTAGAGTCATCACCACAAAAATGTGACAATTCTCACCTGTTTCAGGTAAATTTTCACTTGAAATAAGTAAGAAAATCTGCCAGTGGGACAAGATTTATCTTCTTATTACAAGCAAAAAAAGTCTTGTTCCACTGGCAGATTTTTCTACTTATTTTAAGTGAAAATCTACTTGAAACAGGTGAAAATTGTTGTTTTTCCAGTGATGAGTCCTGTTTTAAGTGTAATGAGATTTCTTTTTACTAAAATGAGACATTTTAACTAGAAATAAGACAAATATTCTTGTTAAGATTGTGAGTTTTTGCAGTGATCCATGTTACTTATCCTGTGAAGGACAGAGTCATATTGATAAGTTCAGAAAAGTGTTTTTATTGTTGTGTTTTGATGTATTTGATGTAAGCCCAGTGGATATTTAAAGCTTACAGAAGGCTGCATTTAACTGCTGCTATGTCATTCCTGCAGTATTTCTGCAGATGTTTTGGTCACTGCTATTATTTGTAATATATTATATTATTTGTAATCAGCACAAATTATCTGTCCCCATATGATAAAATCCACCATCCCCCCTGATTTATTTTTACAACTCGAGTACTGATCACAGCTAAGATTTAAAATTTAATTAACAAAAAACTTTTTTCTTATCAACATGTCTGTAGTGAAACTATTGTATTTTTATTCTAATGCTGCCCTGCAGTCCGTGCCATAAACACACTTTGTATTTTAACTGCACAGAAAATAATAATAAATAATACTAAAGGTTGTCATTACCGGACAAATACTACAATGCTGTGTCCTCCATACACCTGAAATCATACCTGATATTCTAATGACATTAACCTGAAATCACACCTGATATTTCATGACATTAACCTGAAATCATACCTGATATTCTCATGACATTAACCTGAAATCATACCTGATATTCTCATGATATTCCTGTCAATCCTCTGAGGATTCCCGTCTCTCCTCCGGCAGTCTGTCGGATCCGAGCCACAAAGTATGATGCAGGTTTTCCTCCACAAAACGACGTACCCGAGCTCCGCAAGGACATTTTAGTAAATGCTACGGTTGATAAACATGTTAAACATTAAATGTCAGAAAAAAAAACCGTAACTTCTCTGCTAGATTGAAAGCAAATTGCTTTAAAATAAACCGCTGTTCATGCTCAGCTGCCATGGTTAGTCAACGGCGTTACGGAACTTCCGGCGGCTAACAGGAAGTTCCTCCCACAGCAGTTTCTACAGTAGAGGCTCCAGGAATAAGGTGGATAGCTTTACATTAAATTATCTAATATAATAATAATAATAATAATAATAATAATAATAATAATAATAATAATAATAATAATAATAATAATAATAATAATGAAAAGAGAAAAACAAACAAATAAAACAAAAAAACCAAACCTAACCACAAATAGCAATTAGCTGTTTCTGTGGAAAATTTGTGTCTAAATCCAAATTGCTGTGAATAAAGCAATTGGTTAGACTCTAAATGTTCCATCAATTGCTCAGCTACAATTTCCTCCAGGACTTTTGATATTACAGGGAGGAGAGCAATAGGCCTATAGTTACTTGCTATCTCCTTGTCTCCTGATTTGTAGACCAGAGTAATTATTGCAGTTTTCCAGCTGTCTGGGAATAATTTTGTTTTTATTGACAGGTTTACTAAATAAGTAATTGGCTCCAGCAGACAATTCAGATACTTCTTGATTAAGACAGCATGTAGATTATGAATGTCCTTTGACATGGAGTTATTCATGTTCACAATCACAATGAAAAGACTCTGAATTAATCTGATTCACTTCTTTAGAGTTTGACTCAATAGCTTTAAAATTACTTGCCAGTTCTGTTACAGACTCAATAAAAAGGTGGTTAAAAACATTTGCAGCGGTCTCATTACTGTAAATGGGCTCACTACAAACCTTAATACGGTTTATTTTAGGATGCTTTTGCCTACTGGAATTGGTTAATCTGTTTATGTGTTGCCACAGTTTAGAGCTATAGCCATTGGCGTCTTCAATGACTTTGGAGAAATAATTAAAAATAAATAAATAAAGTCTTTTTTTTTTTTTAAATAAGATTTTATCCCTGATCTTTTTACCCATTTCATCACCCAGTGCTCATACCTAAGTAACAGTCCTGGGCATTGCTCCCCTCTGCCAACCCAGGGAGGGCCCTGCACTGAGTTCAGGTCTCCTTCTTAACCTGAGGAGTGAGCAGCTTCTTTTCACCAGACAGGGTGCGGTTTCTCTGGTCGGACGTAGCGCATGGAAGGATCACGTTATTCTGGCCAGATCCTCCCCACCCCATCTGGTGCCCCGGGTGGCCAGAGGGGGCATGTATAGCTCAGGACTGATGCATGTTTTTGTGAGGGAAGCTCACATTAGCTACCCAAGGGAACACGGGGAGAACATGCAAACTCCACACAGAAAGACCCTAGTCTTGGCCTTCCGCAACTCAGACACCACTTTATTCCTCACGCCAGTATTTTCAGAGCAAGATCTCGTTTTTTAACGATTTGAAGTATATCATTATTAAACCATGGAAGAGAGTATTTTTTGGGTTTACTTCTCCAGGTTTTTGTGTATTTATTTATTAGATTGCTTAAAGTAGAGGTAAGGCTTTTGACACTATAATTTAGATCTGGCTCTTTAGTTACTTTTTCCCAGTTGATTTTCTTCAGATCATGTTCAAAGTTAGCTATTTATGATTTGGGAATTCCTGTTGTTAAAATTGAATTTTCTGTTTTGTTATGATGAACTAGACGTTTTTTAGTTAGCTTTCTCACAATCAGTGTCATATTATAGTCTGAAAGTCCAGTAATTTACAGACCAACAATTTACAGACCAAGAGAAGCAAATGCTATGTCCACAAAATTGTGTTACTCTTGTTCATCTTAAGTGGGGATATCCACTTGAATCCTGGTCCACCAGTGATCCCCAACTCAGTCCAATATGGTGATTTGCCCTTGCATAATTCTTCTGGAAGTTTTGAACCTGCAATTGATCCCCACCTGGAACTGCTGTCTACCGAATTGCATCACAGCATTAGTGGCTCTATTTTTCAGCCATTGGATGAGAGAAGTCAACTGTTTGCATCCACCATGCCTGGCCTCAGTAGTAGCAGGCTTGCTACCAACAGCTCATCTTTCACCAGACCAGGCCCAGGCTCGAATGTCTGTAGTAGTGATGCACCGAAATTAAGATTTGTGGCCGAAACCGAAGAATACCGAACATGGTTCTTCGCAGTTTTTCATTTATTTTGCCAATTTTTTCACCATTGCATAAATCAAATAAATTTGATTTAGGCATGCTTTTAAAAGAAAAAAATCTTTTACAAAATTACAAGGTAGAAAACATTTGTTGAACATAAAAAACTGAACATTTTTTAATTTCCCAGCATTTCTTAAATATTCCAGCAGAAATTATACCAGCAAAGAACAATAACTTAAAATAAATAAATTAGCAAAATATAATATATTTATATAAATATAACATTTTTTGGCCATCTTTGAGCTTACTTTAGGCTTAACTGACTGAACATTGTAACATAGGCCTTAAAAGAATAAAAATGCATTAAAGCGCTCAGGGTTTTTTTATCATTTCAAATGATAAATCAAACTTGTAGTGCTGAAAGACTTTGCAGATGTGCCCCCTCTAGATTTTTGAGCAGAACATTCATTGCAAACAGCCATTCTTGTATTATTCTTTACCACTCTAAAATACTTCCACACTGCTGACATGTTTGCACCGCACCGCTTCACTCCACGCTCTTCGCTGTTTGATTTCGTCATCTAAACGCACCTGTAATAGATTGATTTATGTTGTTTTGGTTCCACCTGCTGGTGAATGTTAGGTAAAATTCTTATGTGGTTAGTTTTTGGTTGGCCAACGATTTATGTGGTGCGCAACAGTTACGGAGCGGCCAGTCTATTTCCTTATATTACAACGCCGTTATTAATTGTTCGTTTTTTTTCCCACTTATTCCACCGAACACCGAAAGTGTTTTTTTGCCATTTTCGGCCGAACAATTTTGGTTACCGAACGATCGGTGCATCACTAGTCTGTAGTCTAGCTGCCTCCAGGCCTGTCTCAGGCCCCAGCAGCAGTGGCTCACCGGCCACCAGGCCTGTCTCAGGCTCCAGCAGAAGCAGCGGCTCACCAACCACCCCTCTACCTCCTACTCTACCCTTAACCCCCAAACCATCCCCCGCTGGTTTCCGACCCCATCCCCTCCTACCTCCAGCCCCCACTGGTCCTTGGGCCCCATCCCCTTATACCTCCAGCTCCAGGTCTGAGGGGGCGGGGGGTCCGGGGGCGTGGGGGACACTGTCCCGCGTGCCCCGGTACTCCCCGCCCCACGGTTTTAATAACACTTTAGACACCGCACACTCAACATTTAATAAATACATTTAACAAGGATACTTAGCGTCTTGGAAAGGGGGGGGGGGGTCATTGTCAGTATGATACCCTGACCTCCCCGTTTTTATTGCATCAGCCACATGCACTCAACACCAGGGGCGGGAGAGGGGCCCACACCACCCGCATTCCCTCGTCGGCCTGGGACGGGCGGGTCGCGGTGCCCGGGCCTGGGTCGCCGTGCAACCTGGGGTGCCTTCTGGCGGTGCTGGACCCCCCCGGGGAGGGGGAAGCGGTGCGTGAATGTGCGTCCTTGTCGGTGAGAATGCGGTATGAAGGGGTCCTGCCATGGAGGATTAGGGCCTCCATTGGCAGGACAACAAAATGTAATAATTTATTAGTATTATTATACAAGGATGGTTATTAATATTATATTTTTATAGAAATCGGATGGGTGAATGGGATGCCTGAGTCTGGGGCCCTCCGTTGTCGCCCTGTTGGGGGGGTTCCCTCGCTCCGGGCCTGTTGTAGTCCAAAGTGTCTTACTCCCCCTGGAAAAAGGTCTTGGGGGGGGGGGGGGGGGGGGGGGGGGGGGTGTGTGCGCACGCACGCACGCACGCACGCACGCACGCACGCACGCACGCACGCACGCACACCAGTGTTTCCCCTAGAATTTTTTTCAGGCCCGGTGGTACCCACCGAAAAAATCTTAAACAGACGAGGCGCGTGGAACGGCATATTGGACATGCAGCAATGTAACAAAGTTTTACATTAAAAATCATTGTAGGCCTATATTGCTGAATGATATCACTTCAATGAAATAATAAGATTTAATCTAACCTTTAACCAAAGTGTCATGGGCCTTATTGTGGAATTTATCAAACCAGTTCAGAAGTCCGCTTTGTGGTTTTTTTATGAGGTTTTATTGAGCCGGCGGTGAGCACGTCTACACAGGCCAGAGGTCTGGTAGAAATGCTGACCTCGAGTGAGGTTGTAATCAGATTCTTATACAACAAGGAGTTTAACAAATGCAGGAATACACGAATCAGGCAAGAGACAAAAAGTAATTTACAGTCGGATGTGAATCGGGCCAAATGTCATTATCAGACATTTGGCATGACTGACACAGACCTCCAAATCACCCCATGGGGTGCTCTCTTGATTCCTGTCTGTTTGAACCAACTTCCAGGTGTCGGGATCTGCCCGGGGGGTAGGAAGTTGAGTAGCAAGTTGGAGCTTCCTCAAAAGGTCTTGAGTCCAGTTCAAAGCCCTGCAGGAGGTAGGACTGGGGCGACCTCCCCCTGCAGGGGGCCAAGCTGTCAAAATTCTTCATCAATTCACAATTTTTTTTTTTTTTTTCTTTTTGTTGAATTACAGTGGAGTAGTGATACATATTTTGCAAGTGAACCTTAAACATGTGATCAGAAGTCAAATAACAACAAGCCAACAAAACAAATTCAAATATCAAGTAACCAACGTGTCCTAACTGTTCTTTAAAGCAATCAAAAAACTAGTTGCGACAGTTGTATGTAACGTTTTAGCAATGTCTTTCAAGTGATGCGTTATTTCTTGGACTGTGGCATTGCGGGTATAAATGTACAACATTCAGTTTTAATGACAGCACAAGTTCCCCTTGAGAAGCTAGTAAGTAGTCCAATGTAGCACGATTCCGCAAGGCCATCATCCCTAGAGCAGCCATCTCCCGTGAGAGCATCGGCATGCCCCCTGTAGCGGCCCTTGCCGAATCCTCAATGGAATCAGGCAGTGGTTTTTGGCTTGTTTTAGGCTTAACAAGCGGTTCTTCAGAAGGAGAGTATGTGGAGTCACATCTCGATGCTACACCATAATTGTCTCGCTTGTGGGGGTCTGCGGGGCCTGTGCTGCTCCTCTGCTCCTCCGCTCCTCCGCTCCTCCACCAGTCGTGGAGGTCCTGGGTGTTGGAGCTGGGCTTTCTCTTTACCACAGAAAGAAGAAGGAATCGGCCGGTCTCCGGTGCATGGTCGAGGAGCTATGCTCCCGCAGTGGGACGCGTGGAACCAGGCCAGCGCCCCCCACCCTTGAGTGTCGGTGGTGCAGGACGTGCTGAGCCCTGGACCACCGAGGCCCTCTCCGACACAAACCCAGTCTCCGGGTTGTGGCATGGTTTGCCACTAAGAAGAGACTGGACAGCTTTTACTTTTCTGTGGATTGACTGAACAGCAGAAGTTTAGAGTACAACAGAATGATATCATGGATTCATCCATGGCATGGAAGTCCATCTTCTTCATATATACAGAACTGAATTGCTTTGTATGGTCATAGGTCTACCCATAATCCTTTCATGGGGCGTGAGTTTTGTGCTTCCTAATGGGTGTTAACAGGTGTCAACATTGTCCATTTAAGTCCAGTTTAAAATTCTCTGCACATACAAAAACATTTTTATACATGAACATTTTCATACAAGAATAATTTCATATCCCTCACATAATGTCTATTTGCAGAGCTTCAAAAAAAGTCACGGTGGGGGGAAGTGTTGATAATGTTTGCAATATTTTTATAGGATGCAAATCTTGGAGCTTATCAGTCTTTCAACACTATCTGACACATTCCCCCTTTTTCTCATCTGTGATTGCTAACTGTGATCAGCTATGCGACATGCATGCTATTTACGCGTAAAAGGATGTGGGTTTCACAACGCGGCCGTCGTTGCTGACCCACAAATTATTTACATTTTTACAACCATGGGAATGCTACAATCCGTTTTTTCTTCACCTCAGTAGTCTTCTTGTAGGAGAGCTACATCATTAGGAGAAACCAGGTCGTTAGCGGGTATAGAAGGGCAAAGTTTTACATAGACAGGTAAGCCAAATTTGGCAGTTTCTTTTGCTGCATGGTCAGCTGAAGCATTGCCTAGTGAAAACAGGGTTGGACTGGGTGTGGGCTTCACATTTAACAAAGCAATAGATGAAGGTAGTTGACAGGCTTGTAACAGTTCACCAATCAATTAACCACATTTATCTCCGAGGATGAGATAAATGCTCGGTTCGCCCACAATATATAAAATCTATAAAATACAATATACACAACCAAAAGCATATCTGGAATCTGTATAGATGGTAACAGTTTTACCTTTTGATCAGTATATAGTTTCATCTACTTAGGTGGAGCTGGAGGAGGAGGGCGCTTTCAACAATTAAGAATTATCACAAATTGTATAACCTGCGTATGGTATTCCATTTTTATAAGCAGAGCCGTCAGTGAGGAAAACAGGAAAAGTCAGGACGAGTGTTAAAGACAGAGGTGTCAAAAGTATTCTCATTCATTACTAAGGTAGAAGTATAGATATTAGAGTTCAAAAATACTCCTGTAGAAGTTGAAGTATCAACTCAAAATTTATTTATTTTTATTTTTCTCAAGTAAAAGTATAAAGTACTGGTTTCAAAAGTACTTAAAGTATAAAAGTAAAAGTAATATAAGCGGGGAAAAACCATTAAGGCTAAAAGCCATTGAAAATGAATGCATCTTAGTATAATGCAAATATATTAAAGAACCATATATGTGCATTATTGAGCATTAACATGTGTTTCAGAGACCAGACACGTACAAACCAAATATGTTTATACTTCTCATCCAACCACAACCAAATTCACTCTATCCGGATGGCACAATTTAACTGGATAGTTTTTTTTAAAGGCCGAAATGAAGTAGAGTAAGGCTGTTTTTAAAACGTAAGGAGTAAAAAGTAAAGATAATTGCGTGAAAATGTAAGGAGTAAAAGTAAAAACCGTCAAAAAAATAATTACTCCTGTGAAGCATACACAACCAAAAGTTCTACTTAAGTAAGGTAATGAGGTATTTGTACTTCGTTACTTGACACCTCTAGTTAGAGATTAGTTATACATGCATTCAGAGACGTTGTAGTAGGCCACAGACAGATTTCCATGCACTTACATGATGAAGTTACCATAGGCAGGATACGATTATGTAAATTGGGATGCTCTGATTTGGCTCACCCCAATGGGAGCCGATCATTGGCTGTTTCCTCTGCGCCTCCTCTCAGCGCTCAACCTGTGTAGGAAACACTTTTGAAAAAGACATTAGTATTTTCATACATTTCAGATTCTTTTTTTTGCGTTATCCAGGCCTACCCTTTGTGGAGGGCAATTAGCAAATATATATTTTGCATGTACCCTGGAGGGAATCCATCAATCTGATCTCGTGACAGACCACAATTCTCTTTTGCTGTCAAAATTGTTTTAGCATAAAGTTCCCTGGGATTATCAATTTTCCCTTTGAACTGTTAAGGCAATAAATACTGTGAAAAAAGGTCTGAGCTTGCTCTGGTGTGATTTTGGCAACAGCTGTGGGATTAAAAGGGAATTCTACAAGCATCAAGTACTTTGCGCATCAAGTACTTTACTTTTCAAATCATGTGGCAAAGTTAGTTTAACCGCTGTTTCCTCTAGCCATTTTGTTTATTAATTTAAAATCTCTTACCATTATTTGGCTCCAAATTTTGTAGGCAACAGATCTTGGATTTTTGTAAAATCCAGTCGTCATCAGAAGTGTCATCGTCATTTGATTCTTTAATCAGTTTCACCGGATAAAGGTTTTGATTTTATCATTTAACTGGTTCTCTAATTTCTTTTTCGTCTGCGTTGTGTTTTTAAATCCTTCTAGCCATCAGCTTTTTATTTTGATCAGTAAGCGAAGCTATTTGAGATTCTGCATTACGGCGTCTACCTTCATCCCTCCAAAAATCTGAGGGAGTTTGAAGTGCTTTTTAGTTATTTTAACAATATTTAATACTAACTGAGTAACAAACAAAACTAACAAATAAAACTATCGGTACCGTGATTACCATACATGTATTTAAAGAACTGAAAAACTTCACTTGACAGAGCATACAAATCATTCCTGTTGGTGCAAGAAGAGCAAGTCGATTCTTGCAGAAATGAAATATACCTCATTTTGGGAGAGCGTGTCATCCCGACTTATAAAATAAAACAGCTTCTCTACATACAGTATGTCTATTTCTCACAAATATATCAGTGTTCCAACACTTACGGACCCCACGTCCTGCATGCATAAGAATAGTCCCCCTGGACTATCTTTTTATTGGTACTCAGACCAACCATGGCGCCATTTCTCTCTTTAATGTTACCCGAGATATTAAACCTTTTTTTAGAAGAGCGAGTCAGATTCTTAAGGCAGGAGAAGCAGAACATTCTCACAACACAATCAAATTCAAGTGTTATGAAATTGCCAGCATTCCTAAAAAACATCTCTACAATAACCTTCCCAATAACACAAAATAATAATAAAATATAACCTTCACAACCACACAGCGGACTTACCTAAATTTCAAGATAACGTCAACTTTCTCTGGCACTCCAGTTCACAGACTTTCGACAACAGCCCAGAAACAATAATTTGGGATTTTGAAAAAATGGACCCCTTACCTCTGATTAAATTTAGATAGAAGTCGCTGGTTGTGTCGTTGGTCTGGAAAAAGGAGTTCCCATCGAAAGTCTATTGTTATCCGGGTCAACGGCACCAAATTGTTGTGGAATTTATCAAACCAGTTCAGAAGTCCGCTTTGTGGTTTTTTTATGAGGTTTTATTGAGCCGGCGGTGAGCACGTCTACACAGGCCAGAGGTCTGGTAGAAATGCTGACCTCGAGTGAGGTTGTAATCAGATTCTTATACAACAAGGAGTTTAACAAATGCAGGAATACACGAATCAGGCAAGAGACAAAAAGTAATTTACAGTCGGATGTGAATCGGGCCAAATGTCATTATCAGACATTTGGCATGACTGACACAGACCTCCAAATCACCCCATGGGGTGCTCTCTTGATTCCTGTCTGTTTGAACCAACTTCCAGGTGTCGGGATCTGCCGGGGGGGTAGGAAGTTGAGTAGCAAGTTGGAGCTTCCTCAAAAGGTCTTGAGTCCAGTTCAAAGCCCTGCAGGAGGTAGGACTGGGGCGACCTCCCCCTGCAGGGGGCCAAGCTGTCAAAATTCTTCATCAGCCTGAAAGGCTGCAGTGTGCTGTTCTGACCCCATATGAGCATTGAGCACATCTTTTCTATATATTTCAGAGGGATCTCTATGAAAACCCTCTGGGATGGTCTTCTTTTAACGGCTGCTTGTGCTGACGGCATATGTGACAAAACATCCCTATTCACAATTGAGATTATATCAGTTATAAATAATTTAAACATTGTAGAAGATTTCTTTTCCCTACGCCGTTGGTGTACCGCAGAACCATAAATCAGCCTAGACTCTCATACATGGCTGGCGCTAGGACCCCGCGGACGCCTGGTGTGTCGTCGGGCTGTGTTTTCCTTCATGCTTCCCTGCAGCGTCTCATGCAAACACAAACACACGGACCTTCAGAAACATTTCTTTATATCATGTTGTCTATCACCCGCGATATTTTTTCTTTTTTGGCTAGCTACAAACTCTATACATCCCATAATATATAATAATATGCCCGCGCTCTCAGCAGCGTTACTAGGCAACGAAGCAGGTTGACTCCCGTTGCAGAACAGCTGCAGAGGCTCCTTAACGTAAATGATCATTGATTTTTTTTTTTTTAGGCCTGGCGGGGGGTCTCATTGGCCTGGCGGCCCCGCCAGGCCTATATAATGGTAGGGGAAACACTGCACACACACACGTTTTTGGGGTTAGTTAATCGCGGTAGCTTAGCTCAGATGGTGATTGGATCTCAAGACCTGGGACGGTTGCTGTTCGTGTTTCGGCCGATTCCGTGCCGGTTTCGTGTCTGTTCTGTTTTTTTTTTTTTTGCCTTTTTGCAGATTTCCAGTGCTCGACGTGCGCCTCCATGTGTGTTCTCGCGTCCTGGATTAGCAGCGGATGTCACCCCCCCTTCCCCTTCCACACAAAAAAAAACAAAAAAACATTAAATCGCTGGAGAGATGTTCACACGCTTAGTTAGTATTATCCACTCACTGGCATTAAGGAACCTGGCTCTGAGGGGATCTTTAGACACATTGCACAAGGCCAACAATGGGAACTTTCTTAAAGAAGTTGAACTGCTAGTTTAATTTGATCCTGTGTTGAGAGGTCATGAGAAGCATCGACAGTGCAGCAGAGAACATCACATACCTGGGTAAAACGATTCAAAATGAGTTGATAGCCTGTGTCAGTGATAAAATAGTTGACACAATGGTGTCCGAAATCAAAGATTGGAAATATTATGTCATAATATTGGATTGCACCCCAGATGTAAGTCATCAAGAGCAAAAGTCTGTTGTGTCCACAGTGAATCTTTGTGAAAATCCAGACAAAGTTAAGAACTGATTTATTTAAATTCATTTTTAAATGCAGACCAATGACAAAAACTCTGGGAAACTTAACCGAAAAGTAAACATTTCAAGAAAAACAGAAAAAAAACCCATTAATTACAAAGAAGAAAAAGGCTAATGTAAAACAGTATTTAACAGAATCATACCCTATATGTATTTCTCTCAGAATAACTAAACTAATGTCCATCAGGCTTTCTCACCTTTGTGTAAAACATAACATCTAATAACAAGGGTCTATGTTTAAAGCATGTCTGTTACTTACACTACCATCATGTTCAAAATAAGACTTTTGAATTGAATTCTTGTACTTTGTTTTCTAAATCTGGTTATAACTGAACAGCTCTTACAGCTGTAATAATCTGCTGCTTTTTAAAAAAATATTCCAAATCTTTCCCCCAATCTAACCACCAGAATTATTTCTTTCAAACTAAATTAACTAAAATAAATTGGTGCATTTTAACTGAACTCTCAAAATAAATGATATCAGAAATGATCACAAATGTACACTTTTTATCCAGTGTGAACACGTTGGTGTTGCTGTAGTGTACCTTGTCGGGCAAAAGCCGCTCCACACTGATAACATCTGTAAGGCTTGTCTCCAGTGTGAATACGTTGGTGTCTCGTTAGAGCATTTTGCTGGGCAAAAGCCGCTCCACACTGATCACAGCTGTAAGGCTTTTCTCCAGTGTGAATACGTTGGTGTTGCTTTAGAGTACCTTGTTGGGCAAACACCGCTCCACACTGATCACATCTGTAAGGCTTGTTACCAGTGTGAATACGTTGATGAATCGTCAAAATAATTTGCCGGGCAAAAGCCGCTCCACACTGATCACAGCTGTAAGGCTTTTCTCCAGTGTGAATACGTTGGTGTCGCTTTAGTACACCTTGCTGGGCAAAAGCTGCTCCACACTGATCACATCTGTAAGGCTTGTCTCCAGTGTGAATACGTTGGTGAATCGTTAGAGCACTTTGCCGGGCAAAAGCCGCTCCACACTGATCACATCTGTAAGGCTTGTCTCCAGTGTGAATACGTTGGTGAATCGTTAGATTACTTGATGTGGTAAAAGCTTTTCCACACTGATCACATCTGAAAGGCTTGTCTCCAGTGTGAATACGTTGGTGAATTGTTAGAGCATCTTGCCGGGCAAAAGCCGCTCCACACTGATCACATCTGTAAGGCTTGTCTCCAGTGTGAATACGTTGGTGACTCGTTAGAGAACCTTGCTGGGCAAAAGCCGCTCCACACTGAACACATCTGTAAGGCTTGTCTCCAGTGTGAATACGTTGGTGAATCGTTAGAGCCCTTTGCTGGGCAAAAGCTGCTCCACACTGAACACATCTGTAAGGCTTGTCTCCAGTGTGAGTTTTCTTATGGATCTTCAGGTTTGATGAAGTGGTGAAGACTTGCTCGCAATCATCACAGCAGTGTCTTTTGGGTCTTCCTTTATGATTCTGTAACAGAGAAGATGACTTACATTATCTTTGCTGCATTATAAAAAGCCTTTTCAGTTTCAAATCAAGTGCTGCCTCAGGTTCTTTCCTGTGAGACAATTTATGAGGACTAATGTTTAACACTTTTTGTTAAAAAATAGTGAAAAAAAAATTGGCTCCGGGCCAGAAAACCCGGTTCCAAGGTAGCACCAACTCTTTGCTGGGCTTGAGGAAAGAACCGCTTACGTAAGCGCGGGCGGAGTTGTTAAGACCAACGGCAAAAGCAAGACGGTGAAATTTAAAAACAAGAGAAGAAATAATACGGATACAGCAATACAGTAACTGATGTTTGCAGTGACGTAATGACGTGGCTCCCCTTGGCACCCCAAGCTATGAAAAAGCAAACCGGTTTTCAGCTGGTTTACAAGTTGAACGAGTTGTGAACCAGCACCGGCCCAGAGCCAGCCCTGGAACCGGTTTGGTGGAAAAGGGGTATGTGTGGATGAGAGGTAGTAGCGTTGGTAGTAAAGTTGTGTATTTTAAGTAATAATTGCTCGGGGGTCATGTTCTGGGTCTCTGGAAAGATCCTAGAGACAACTTATGTTGTAATAGACGCTATATAAATAAAAATTTAATTGCATTGTTATTTTCTGGCAGGCTTTGGACTGGATGGATGTTATTTTGACTGCAGTTACAGCATTACGCCGCTGTGGAGGTGCTATATTAACGACAGTGCACCAGAAGAAGAAGAAATCTCAAGAATTATTTTCCGCGGTTTTCCGCTATTTGTTGTATGAAAAAAAAATAATAAATCAGCGTTCTGGTTTTCCCTGGCTGTTCAAACAGGTAAATATTGTTTATTTTGCATCCGAGCATGTCTTGTTTATTCGTCTTATATTCGGGCCGATACGGTACTTTAAAAAGCGACCTCGCGACCAGGAGAAGCAAGAGTGCAGGTGAAACGGTGCAGACAAGTAACGTTACAGGCAGTTAAAAAGTAATAAATCATGTTACCGACGAGATGCAAATTTTGTCAGGGCTGAAAGTAGTGCACAAATATGCATGAAATGTGATAGCGAGAGTCAGAGTGCCGGGAAAGAGGAGTTGGCGAGGTGAGGGTAACGTTAGTCAGTTTCCAAGTCATTAGGAGAATATCAACGTGAAGCCAACGTGTATGTGATTTAAACATCACTTTTTATTCATCTTTACAGATCTTCTCAAAAACAGAGCCAGTGGGTTTGACAAACGGTGGCTGAACAAATTTACCTGGGTCGGGCTTACTGAGGAAGGTATGGTCTGTTATTTATGCTAAAAGCACTGTGACCCCATGCAGCAGAAACTATCACTAGTTATGTCTGTATCAAAATAAATACAAAAATACTTAATGCATGAATTGTTTTGTTTAAGGTGAAGACACCTCTGCACAGCAGATTGAAGGAGAGGCACTTGGATGTCTGTTGTAAGGAGGCCATGGTGGACGAGACCAGGACCATGGATGGACCAGACCAGGAGGCCTTGGACTACAAGGAGCATGATCCAAAAAAAATCATTACATTTAAAATAAGACGGTCACCTAAAAAGTAACTCGTTCTAGAAAAACCATGTTCACTCATTTCAGTGAAATTTTCTCTTGTTCCATTGGCAGTTTTTTTTTTTTACTTTTTTTTTTCGGTAAGATTGAGTTCTTTTATTTGTATTTATATTAATAAAATGACAATTGTCATATTTTTCACATATAAATTTCATATAATTTACATTCTTTGTAAATTGATTTCTTGGGAAAAGGGGCAGATTAAATAAGATTCTTGTTCTTTCTGCTCCCTTTCATTCAGAATTTAGGAACGTTTATGTTTATATTAAATTGTTTTATTTTATCAATTAATGAAATAAAAAATAAATAAATACATTTTTAATCATATTAGAACTCCCAAAATATCTTGTAAAAAGTGTTTGCTTGAGCCAGTTGAAGGCACGGTATACGGTATGCGCATGACCAGGATGGTACCACCTCTGCCTCAATTTGAGCCATTAATGCAAACCATGAAATTTTATCGCCAGGCCTGGCTTGCGTGCAAAATTTGGTGACTTTTGGGGAACTATCAAATATGGACCAATCGGATGAAGGGGGGGGGGGGGGGGTGCACTTTTTGGTGTCTAGCGTCGCCACGGTAACGTTTGAAAGAGAAAAGTAATGTGCGTCGTCGCAGGATGGAGACGCACATTTTGATGTATAACACACCTGGGTGCACGTTACGGTTCGGGCCGTATTAACTGCTGAAGGAATGGCATAAATTGCGCCAAAATTACACGATTAATTGAAAATGGCCGACTTCCTGTTCGGTTTCGGCTAGTGGTGCACCGATTGTTCGGTACCAAAATTGTTTGGCCGAAAATGGCAAAAAAACACTTTCAGTGTTCGGTGGAAATAATAAGTGGGAAAAAAAACGAACAATTAATAACAGCATTTTAATATAAAGAAATAGACTGGCCGCTCCCGTACCGGTTGCGCACCACAAACATAAATCGTTGGCCAACCAAAAAGTAACCACATAAGAATTTTACCTACAGTAATAGACTGGCCGCTCCCGTAACTGTTGCGCACCACAAACATAAATCGTTGGCCAACCAAAAGTAACTACATAAGAATTTTACCTAACATTCACCAGAAGGTGGAACCAAAACAACATAATGCTGGGAAATTAAAAAATGTTCAGTTTTTTATGCTCAATAAATATTTTCTACCTTATAATTTTGTAAAAGATTTTTTTCTTTAAAAAGCATGCCCAAATCAAATTTATTTGATTTATGCAATGGTGAAAAAATTGGCAAAATAAATGAAAAACTGAAAAAATTCCTACAGATACAATAGAGCATTCGCACTGTAGGTGCTCGGGCCCTAATTAGACGAGGATAAATATTTCATTTTTTTTCTTTGGCTTGTCACAATTTGCTCATGCATGTGAACATTCACATTTTTTCTGACACTGGAAATGTATGCTGTGAGTTCTTACCTAGCCATGGAGACCAATATTATGCATATTGTCTTTATAATTGTGAGGATATTTTTGATTTAATTTGGATAGGCTTGTTCAGGCGAAATTCGCCTTCAAAATCCCTAGGTGTTAACAGGTTAAGAATTAAATAAATAAAGATTAAGATAAAAAAAATTAAAGCCAACATCTCATATGGGTTAAAACCCTGGCACAAAAGGTGGGTCTTGAGAAATTATTTTAAAATGGCCAAGAAAGAGGACTGTCTGTTATTTACTGGTAACGCATTTCACAATTTGGGGGCTACAACAGCAAACTAGCAAATTAGGACTGGGTCATATTATACCTTGGTCAGCTGATCAGTGAGTGACCTAGAAGAAGATTGTAAATGCAGCAGCTCAGAGAGGCAGGGCAGGGCAAGACCATTTAGAGATAGAAAAACAAATAAAAGGATTTTAAAATAAACTCTAAAATGGACAGGCAGCCAGTGCAGTGAGGATAAAACAGGAGTAATGTGCTCTCTCGTTCGTGTTCTTGTTCAAATCGGTGCAGCAGCATTTTGCACCAGCTGAAGACGACACAGGCCGGACTGACTAACACCAACGTACAAGGCGTTACAATAATCCAGCCGACTGGTGATAACTATCTTTGTTTCATTAAAGAAAAGATGACTTCGTTCAGTTGACCATAAACAACCTTCTCCAAAATCTTTGAGAAAAGGAAACTTGGAAATAGACCTATAATCTGGAAGGACAGTGTGATAAAATCCATTTTTTTTTTTTTTAAATCAGTGGTTGAACTATTGCATGTTTAAATCCTGAGAACAGTCTGCCACGAATAAGGGCAAGAACTGATGGTCCCAGAATAGAAATTATGTCTTTAAACAATCGAGGTGGGACAGGATCAGTAGGGGAGCCAGGGGGCTTCAGATGACCAATAATCCCATATAAACATGACCGTCACAGGTTCAAACTGGTCAAAAAACAGCAGAACAAGCAACAGACACCGAAGGGTTAAAGACAGGTGGCAGAATATGAGCACCAGTATGAGTCACCTTGTCCACAAAAACTTAAGAAACCTTTCATATGCCTCAGGAGTTTGAAAACATACTTTTTGAATAAAATTGAAGATAATTAGAGTACATCTGAAACAAATGATTATAACAACATATTCAAGTGAAAAAGCATGTTATTTTGCCTCATTCAAATCATCTCGAAGTTTGCATCAAGACTTCTTCTCAGCTGCTGGTCACCCTGCCGATCTTCCACCCACTTTTCTCCTACTCTTCTCTTATTTTGTTCTCTTTTCTTTCTGCTATTTTTTATTTTTCTTCTTCGTGCTACTGCTATTTTTATTTTTTCGTGACAGAGATTCACTTTGGCCTGCGGAGTTAAGTTCAGCATTGGCTTTAAAGATTTCTGGCGCCATCTAGCGGTGTGATGGGTATAATGTCTAGACCCCGAATGTAAGACGACCCCCATTTCTTCAGTCTTATTTCAATGCAAAAAACACCCTCTTATATTCGGGCCAATACGGTATTGAGAAAATGATCAACAACATTAAACAATATACGTAGTTTATGCGGGTTGGTAGTCTAGTGGCTACAGAGGTGGGCTTGTACGCGACACATGTAACAGGTTTTTGATCTCAGAAGACTACATCACAAATTATCAAGTTAAAAACAGACAACCAAAAAGAAAAAATTAAGTCCAGCGTGCGACTACGTTGCTGAGTGGGCTCAGACACCCCCTGTAAAATGTTAAACGAGTGAATTCAGTTTAAGAAGTCCTTAATCATTGGCTTTTCACACACATGCACGTTAGATTCTCCAATAATAAGGATCCGGTCATTTTTTGGCATGAGTTCAGCCAGTAATTCAGAGATGTCGTTTAGAGAAAATCCTTATTGTATATCGGTGGTCAATAAGATTACTGCACACAATACTTGGGCTGGGGATCGATTCAAATGTAAAGAATCAATTCAATTCTGATTCTTAAGATTCAGAATCGATTATCAAACTTTTATTCGATCCGATATGGATTTGGGTTAGTGTTATTAAAACTGTTTTTTGAGCTGTTGCATGAATTATATAACTGTAGTTATGCAACATATTAATACTAGT
Organism: Cololabis saira; assembly: GCF_033807715.1. NCBI lineage: Eukaryota > Metazoa > Chordata > Actinopteri > Beloniformes > Belonidae > Cololabis > Cololabis saira. The sequence goes on from NC_084594.1 coordinate 42,300,074, forward strand.
ATTATATTGAGATTCAACAGCAAGTATTGCAGCTAATGATGCTGTAAGGACCAATCAGCTCCCAGAACTGCTTTCAGAAACATCGTGTGGGTCAGAATTACCAAACAGATCCAGGGCAGCAAACAGAGGAACTATGAAATCGGTTTTATTTTTTCCCCATGTATGAGAATTTGGTTTTTAGCATTTTATGCAAATATAACTCCAAAACGGTTTATAAAGCAAAGAAATATAGACAATGTATATTATAACTGAAAACTATAACGTGTTCATAGCTTTAAACATATTTAAAGGCAAAAATATGGCACCAGTTATTCTTGTGTCCAACAAATTCCTTTTTTGGGCATTAACAAAGAAATACCAAAAGTTGTAATGTAACAATGAGACATTTTTATTTATTCATTCATTTTTTTAAATCAACCTTTAGACATATGAATCGATTTTTAGGAATTAATGAGAATAGATTTAGTTACGTCTCATTATTAGGGAGTTATTGACCGCAGAAGTGAAAAAAGTCCCGTGTCTGTGTTACCTGTGGCTTAGTTCAAACACGCTGATACAGACAAAAATAAAGCGTTTGAATCGTTATTAACAGATACAAAAACCGAGAACGAGCGGCCACGTGGACCCGAACCCTGACCTGCAGACCAGCAGAGGAGAAGACCGTTTTGGTGCTGGTGGACTCTGAACAGTCCTGGTCCTGGTCCCGGTCCTTCTCTGGATCTGGGCTCTGCTCCCTTTGCATTCTTCCAAAATCGAGCAACTATTCAACCTAAAATACTCTTTATGTCTGTATGAAACAAGACTCCGATTCATCCGCTGTCAGAACTCTGCCCGGAAACACGTGACCACCAAACGGACCGGATACGACGTTCTTCTTCTTCTTCTTCTTGGTTTTATTGGCGAACAACTTTAAGGTGCATACCGCCACCTACTGTACAAGAGTGTGTAAGATAATTTCATTTAGCCTATTTTAAATTCTATCATCAGCCTAGTGTCTTTTAAGAAATTAATTAGTGTATTTCTGGTGATTTCAACCCCTCTCCCTCTGTTCCCAGTATCCCCCTCAAATTCCACTCACGTCCTGCCTCTCTCACTTTTTCCTGTAGCCTTTCTCTTTCTATTTCATACCTGTTACAATACATTAGAATATGTTCAGTTTACTTTAACTCCACAGTTCTCACACTTTTTCCCTTTTTCCTATAACATACAAAGTGCCATTTAATCCTGTGTGGTCCAGTCTGAGTCTTGTTATGACTATTTCCTCCCTTCTGTTCCTTTCTGTATAATTCTTTGTTATGATAGACTTTTGTATTTTGTGATATCCCTGTCCTTTCTGACCTTCCTCCCACCTTTTCTGCCATATTTCCATTCCTTTCTTCTTTATTACTGCTTTACCATCTCCTTTTCCTAGTGGAACTGGTATTGTTATTTCCTTTTGCAGTGCCATTTTTGCTAATTTATCAGCACCATCGTTCCCTGTTACTCCCTCATGTGCTGGTACCCAACAGAACTGTACGTCTATGCCACATCTGTGTATTCTTAATAAACTATGATAAATATCTATGAGTAAGTCTTCTCTGCAAGTTGTTGTTGATTGTATACTTTCCAATACAGCTATTGAATCTGTGCATACCACCACCTTATCAGGACTGACCTCTTCCACCCACTGTAACCCAATAAAGACTGCCACCATTTCTGCAGAATATAGCCTACTGATAACTGATTAGATAATCTTTTGGAGATATTTACATCGAACTCAGGGATATACACACCTATTCCCACATAATCCTTTAGATTTTCTGACCCATCTGTGTATATTTTTAGGTAGTTGTAATTTATGTTAGTTGTAAATTATGTAATTATGTAATAATGTAACTATTTCTCAAGTATACACTCGCTTTGACTCCTGCTTCATTCATTCTCCATTATTTTTTCTGTTCCAGTATGTTCATGTCTATCTTTACTTCTGGGAAGAGCCAAGGAGGTATATTACTCATCGGTGTGTACTTAGTAAATTCTAATGTCTCCATTCCATATAATCTCAGTCTTTCATCCCTTGACCACCCAAACCCATGTCTCTGGAATTTAGAATATTCCCAACAGTCCTTTATTGTCATTGTTGCAAGGTTTTCTTCCCCACTCCCTTTTAATCTTACCCAGTAGGCCTATGTAAGTGTCAGTTTTTCCCTTCTTAAGTCCAGTGGTGTCTCTCCTGCTTCTACTAATATTGGGTTAGTGGGGGTTGACCTAATGGCTCCTATGCATATTCTCAGTGCTCTATACTGCAGTCTGTCTACTTTTTGTAATGATGTCTTTGCTGCTGCTCCGTATACTATACAACCATAGGCTATTGTTGACCTCATAATTGCCCTGTATATGTCAATTCATGTTTTTTTTATCTGCCCCCCAGTCACAGCCTGCCACAGCCCGTAGTAGATTTATAACCTTTTTGCACTTAGTTTCCAAATGTTCAATTACGACCTTCTTTTTCTTCGCGTTTTTTGGCGGATTGCAATACCAACTGTATGGTTCATACCGCTACCTACTGACCCGGAGTATGTAGGACAGGATCTAGTTATCTATAGCTTTACATTAAATTATCTAATATAATAAAAATAATAATGAAAAGAGAAAAAGAAACCAAACCTAACCACAAATAGCAATTAGCTGTTTCTGTTGAATATTTGTGTCTAAATCCAAATTGCTGTTAAAAAAGTAATTGGTTTGACTCTAAATGTTCCATCAATTGCTCTGCTACAATTTTCTGCAGGACTTTTGATATTACAGGGAGGAGAGCAATAGGCCTATAGTTACTTGCTATCTCCTTGTCTCCTGATTTGTAGACCGGAGTAATTATTGCAGCTTTCCAGCTGTCTGGGAATAATTTTGTTTTTATTGACAGGTTTACTAAATAAGTAATTGGCTCCAGCAGACAATTCAGATACTTCTTGATTAAGACAGCATGTAGATTATGAATGTCCTTTGACAGGGAGTTACTCATGTTCACAATCACAATGAAAAGACTCAGAATCTGATTCACTTCTTTAGAGTTTGACTCAATAGCTTTAAAATTACTTAGTGTTGTTACAGACTCAATAAAAAGGTGGTTAAAAACATTTGCAATGGTCTCATTACTGTAAATGGGCTCATTACAAACCTTAAGACAGTTTATTTTAGGATGCTTTTGCCTACTGGAATTGGTTAATCTGTTTATGTGTTGCCACAGTTTAGAGCTATAGCCATTGGCCTCTTCAATGAGTTTGGAGAAATAATTATTCTTTTTTTTTTTTTAAATAAGTTTTTATCCCCGATTTTTTACCCATTTCATCACCCAGTGCTCATACCTAAGTAACAGTCCTCAGGCCAGCTGACAGTCTTGCCTGGGCCCCGGACAAAATAATCTAAGATGGGCCCCCCTGCGCCCGGATCTCTCCTTCTCCTCTTCCTCTACTCTCCCTCTGCTCTTCAGGTTTTTATACAAGCTAATGGATGTTAACATTAGAGCTAGCCAGCTAGGTTAAGTTACAAGGTTGGTAAATGTTGGCTGTTCTTTCTTACCTTGCTCTACGCTGACTTTATTACTTCCAGCTTCACCGTCACCACCCTTTTTAAAATATTTGTGTAGAGAATCTATGAGGCCTCTATTTTCTTCTTCTCTTCTTCTCTTTTTTTCTGAGCACCGGACTTGTGCTGACCGGACATTTTGACCATTCTAATGGTTGAATTAAATGATAACATCACATTTTGATCAGCGGTCAAACCATTTTTGTGTTGGGGGTTCTTGACCACAAGGACAATTAGGAAGAAAACAAATAACAAGCTTTTATGTAACTCAAATACTACATATTTTTTCCACAAATAAGCGAACATTTTGAAAAATGATTCCATAATTTAATGAGAATTAAAAAAAAAAAAAAATGTCAGTTCTGGGCCCGGCACAACAGACCCGTTTGTCCCCCCCTATCGGCGGGCGTGACGGTCCTGGGCATTGCCATCCTCTACCAACCCAGGGAGGGCCCTGCACTGAGCTCAGGTCTCCTCCTTAACCTGAGGAGTGAGCAGGCCGCTTCTTTTCACCAGACAGGGTGCGGTTTCTCTGGCCGGACGTAGCGCGTGGAAGGATCACGTTATTCCGGCCAGATCCTCCCCACCCCATCTGGCGCCCCGGCTGGCCAGAGGGGGCATGTATAGCCCAGGACTGTGTGCATGTTTTTGTGAGGGAAGCTCACATTAGCTACCCAAGGGAACACCGGGAGAACATGCAAACTCCACACAGAAAGGCACTAGTCTTGGCCTTCCGCAACTCAGACACCACTTTATTCCTCAAGCCAGTATTTTCAGAGCAAGATCTCGTCTTTTAACAATTTGAAGTATATCATTATTAAACCATGGAAGAGAGTATTTTTTGGGTTTACTTCTCCAGGTTTTTGTGTATTTATTTATTAGATTGCTTAAAGTAGAGGTAAGGCTTTTGACACTATAATTTAGATCTGGCTCCTTAGTTACTTTTTCCCAGTTGATTTTCTTCAGATCATGTTCAAAGTTAGCTATTTTTGATTTGGGAATTCCTGTTGTTCATGAACTAGACGTTTTTTAGTTAGCTTTCTCACAATCAGTGTCATATTATGGTCTGAAAGTCCAGTAATTTACAGACCAAGAGAAGCAAATGCTATGTCCACAAAGTTGTGTTACTATTGCTGCTCTTAAGTGGGGATATCCACTTGAATCCTGGTCCACCAGTGATCCCTAACTCAGTCCAATATGGTGATTTGCCCTTGCATAATTCTTCTGGAAGTTTTGAACCTGCAATTGATCCCCACCTGGAACTGCTGTCTACTGAATTGCATCACAGCATTAGTGGCTCTATTTTTCAGCCATTGGATGAGAGAAGTCAACTTTTTGCATCCACCATGCCAGTGGCTTCAGTAGTAGCAGGCTTGCTACCAACAGCTCATCTTTCACCAGACCACCGCCACGCAGCCTGGGCTGCCTTCTGGCGGTGCTGGACCCTCCCGGGGAGGGGGAAACTGTGCGTGGACGTACGTCCTTGTCGGTGAGAATGCAGTATGAAGGGGTCCTGCCATGAAGGATTAGGGCCTCCATTGGCAGGACAACAAAATTTAATAATTTATTAGTATTATTATACAAAGATGGTTATTAATATTATCATGATTATTGTTAGTATATTATATTTTTATAATACCCCACCCGCTGCCTCCTCTGGTCCTGGAGGGCCGCTTTCGTAGGGGGCGGGTGTACCTGCCCGCGTCGGCGGCCGGGGCGGCTCTCTCTCTCTGGGCAGGCTGGCCCCTCGCCGGGTGGGGGTCGTTGGCCTGGAGGGTGAGGGCCTCCTGGCCACGTGTCCGGCCTGGACCGGGTGGTCGGGGTTCGCCTGGATCCCGGTCCGCCACCGTGGGTTCCCTGGCTGCCTTTTCCCATAGTCGTGGGGGCCCCGCCCGCAGGTCTCCTCGGCTGCCGCTTGGGGGGGGGGGGGGGGGGGGCGGGGGGGGGCACGCTGGCGGTGGGTTGCCTCCCTCCTACTTCTCCCATCTGTGGGGTTGCTGGTGGCCTGGGTTCCGGGTTCTTCCTTGTCGGCTTCTGGTCTCACGGGTGGCGGGGTTCCCCCTCCCACTCCCCCACTATAGATACACTTCAGGTGGAGCTTTGATAGCATTATTATACATACACACAGCCACACACACGCAGATATAGATAGATATCCCGGCTCGTTCACCTGCATGCTGGCTCTGTAGTTTTAGGGGTTAGTTAATCGCGGTAGCTTAGCTCAGATGGTGATTGGATCTCAAGACCTGGGACGGTTGCTGCTCGTGTTTCGGCCGATTCCGTGCCGGTTTCGTGTCTGTTCTGTTTTTTTTTCCGTTTTGCAGATTTCCAGTGCTCGACGTGCGCCTCCATGTGTGTTCTCGCGTCCTGGATTAGCAGCGGATGTCACCCCCCCTTCCCCTTCAACACAAAAAAAAAAATATTAAAAAAATGGGTTTGTATGTGTATATATATATTAATGAGATAAATATATTAACAATGCACATATATGCCTTAGGTTCTTACCAGCATGGTATTAACCATTAATATGTGTGCAGACAAGTTAAAAAAAAAATAAAAAAAATTCTGAAGATCGTAGTAGTAACATGGTGAAATGGAAGGAATTTAGTTTGTTTGAAAGGGAATAAACATTGATGAAACAGAAATGGGCCCCACGAAGCAGAGAGAAAAAAAAATAGCTTGAGAAGTTCTCACACGCCAAGTTAGTATTATCCACTCACTGGCATTAAGGAACCTGGCTCTGAGGGGAACTTTTGACACATTGCACAAGGCCAACAATGGGAACTTTCTTAAAGAAGTTGAACTGCTAGTTTAATTTGATCCTGTATTGAGAGATCATATGAGAAGCATCGACAGGTCAGCAGAGAACATCACATACCTGGGTAAAACGATTCCAAATGAGTTGATAGCCTGTGTCAGTGATAAAATAGTTGACACAATGGTGTCCGAAATACTATGTCATAATATTGGATTGCACCCCAGATGTAAGTCATCAAGAGCAATTGTCTGTTGTGTCCACAGTGAATCTTGGTGAAAATCCAGACAAAGTTAAGAACTGATTTATTTTAATTCATTTTTAAAAGGAGACCAATGACAAAAACTCTGGGAAACGTAACCGAAAAGTAAACATTTCAAGCACAAAAAAAAAAACATTAATTACAAAGAAGAAGAAGAAGAAAAAGGCTAATGTAAAACAGTATTTAACAGAATCATACCCTATATGTATTTCTCTCAGAATAACTAAACTAATGTCTATCAGGCTGTCTCACCTTTGTGTAAAACATAACATCTAATAACAAGGGTCTATGTTTAAAGCATGTCGGTTACTTACACCACCATCATGTTCCAAATAAAAGACTTTTGAATTGAATTCTTGTACTTCATTTTCTAGATCTGGTTATAACTGAACAGCTCTTACAGCTGTAAGAATCTGCTGCTTTTTAAAAAAATATTCAAAATTTTTCCCACAATGTAACCACCAGAATTATTTCTTTCAAACTAAATTAACTAAAATAAATTGGTGCATTTTAACTGAACTCTCAAAATAGATATCATAAATGTTCACAAATGTACACTTTTTATCCAGTGTGAATACGTTGATGACTCCTTAGATTACTTGATGTGGTAAAGGCTGCTCCACACTGATCACAGCTGAAAGGCTTGTCTCCAGTGTGAATACGTTGGTGAATTGTTAGATGACTTTGCCGGGCAAAAGCCGCTCCACACTGATCACATCTGTAAGGCTTGTCTCCAGTGTGAATACGTTGGTGAATTGTTAGAGCACTTTGCCGGGCAAAAGCCGCTCCACACTGATCACATCTGTAAGGCTTGTCTCCAGTGTGAATACGTTGGTGAATTGTTAGAGCACTTTGCCGGGCAAAAGCCGCTCCACACTGATCACATCTGTAAGGCTTGTCTCCAGTGTGAATACGTTGGTGTCTTGTAAGGTCACATTGCTGGGCAAAAGCCGCTCCACACTGATCACAGCTGTAAGGCTTTTCTCCAGTGTGAATACGTTGGTGACTCGTTAGAGCATCTTGCCGGGCAAAAGCCGCTCCACACTGATCACATCTGTAAGGCTTTTCTCCAGTATGAATACGTTGGTGACTCGTTAGAGCACCTTGCTGGGCAAAAGCCGCTCCACACTGATCACATCTGTAAGGCTTGTCTCCAGTGTGAATACGTTGGTGTCTCCTTAGATTACTTGATGTGGTAAAAGCTGCTCCACACTGAACACATCTGTAAGGCTTGTCTCCAGTGTGAGTTTTCTTATGGATCTTCAGGTTTGATGAAGTGGTGAAGACTTGCTCGCAATCATCACAGCAGTGTCTTTTGGGTCTTCCTTTATGATTCTGTAATAGAGAATATGACTTACATTATCTTGGATGCATTATCAAAAGCCTTTTCAGTTTCAATCAAGTGCTGCCTCAGGTTCTTTCCTGTGAGACAATTTATGGAGGACTAATGTTTAACATATTTTGTTAAAAATATTGACAAAAAATTTGGCTAACGTAAGCGGGGGCAGAGTTGTTAAGACCAACGGCAAAAGCAAGACGGTGACATTTTCAAACAAGAGACGAATTAATACGGATCCAGCAGCAGTGGTATATGGAGGAAACAACCTGTCTTTTAGGGATATTGTCCACGGAGGGTGCTACGTGGACCAAGTCCGTATTAGAGCAAATACGTTGTTGTTGCTTCAACTTTCGCGCCAATGCAATCGCAGCGACGTAACTGACGTTTGCAGTGACGTAATGACGTGGCTCCCCTTGGCACCCCAAGCTATGAAAAAGCAAACCGGTTTTCAGCTGGTTTGCAAGTTGAACGAGTTGTGAACCAGCACCGGCCCAGAACCAGCCCTGGAACCGGTTTGGTGGAAAAGGGGTATGTGTGGATGAGAGGTAGTAACGTTGGTAGTATGTTGTAACATGTTCTGGGTCTCTGGAAAGATCCTAGAGAGAACTGTTGTAATAGACGCTATATAAATAAAATTGAATTGCATAGTTATTTTCTGGCAGACTTTGGACTGGATGGATGTTATTTGACTGCAGTTACAGCATTACGCCGCTGTATCAACAACAGTGCACCAGAAGAAGAAGAAATCGAGAATTATTTTCCCACGGTTTTCCGCTATTTGTTGTATTAACAAAATCAGCGTCCTGGTTTTCCCTGGCTGTTCAAACAGGTAAATATTGTTTATTTTGCATCCGAGCACGTCTTGTTTATTCGTCTTATACTCGGGCCGATACGGTACCTTAAAAAGCGACCTCGCGACCAGGAGAAGCAAGAGTGCAGGTGAAACGGTGCAGACAATTAACGTTACAGGCAGTTAAAAAGTAATAAATCATGTTACCGACGAGATGCTGCAATTTTGTCAGGGCTGAAAGTAGTGCACAAATATGCATGAAAGGTGATAGCGAGAGTCAGAGGGCAGGACGAGTTGGTGAGGCGAGGGTAACGTTAGTCAGTTTCCAAGTCATTAGGAGCATATCAACGCGAAGCCAACGTGTATGTGATTTAAACATCACCTTTTATTCATCTTTACAGATCTTCTCAAAAACAGAGCCAGTGGGTTTGACAAATGGTGGCTGAACATATTTACCTGCTCGGGCTTACTGAGGAAGGTATGCTAAAAGCACTGTGACCCCATGCAGCAGAAACTATCACTATTTATGTCTATCAAAATAAATACAAAAATACTTAATGCATGAATTGTTTTGTTTAAGGTGAAGACACCTCTGCGCAGCAGACTGAAGGAGAGTCACTTATTTGTAGGGCTGCACGATTCTGGACAAAATGAGAATCACGATTTTTTTGCTTAGAATTGAGATCACGATTCTCTCACGATTTTTTTCCAATATAAAATTTACTGCACTTATTACTTTAACTTTGCAACAGCTGAACAAAAATATAATAACAATAAACATCTCTTGTCTTCTTTACACAAACCTTTTATTAATTAAAACAATAATAACAATTTTGAACAATATTTGGCAACAAATTATTCCTCTGGCTGCTTTTTGCTGTAACAGCTGACATTGAACATAAAAAAAAATAAACATCTCTCTTGTCTTTAAATAATTTTTAACAATAACAATGTAAACAATATTTATGTGCAATATATCAAACATGACAACATGACAACATGATAGCTGACCATGACAGGACTACAACAACCTAGAACATAGGCCTAGTCCTTTTTTTATGCAGCCAGCTGCTTAAAGGTTCTTTGCCAAGAACACAAGGCGGTCGACATTTTGAGGCTTCAGTGATGAGCGGAGACATGTTACAATGTTCCCCCCTGTGCTGAACACCCTCTCGGAAGGGGAACTTGTGGCAGGAATGCAGAGGTATTTCCTAGCCAGTACAGACAGTTTTGGAAATTCTCCCTTATGTTCCTTCCACCAGACTAAGGGGTCAGCTTCACTGTCAATCTTGCTTGAGAGCAGATATGACAGTAGTTCTGAGGCAACATCTTGCTCAGGCTGGGATGGTGCCTCACTGCCTTTTGCTGCTTTGAGGAAGCTGCCTAAGGTCTTTCGGCTCTTCTTCATGGGGGCAGCCGGGGGTGTAGTTGAGGGGGGAGTTTGCTTTAATGGAGAGAAGATAATTAACAAAGCTCATCTTAATATTCTATTTCACACACACCAATGCAATATCACGTAAACACACACTTAAACATTAAAGTACACTGTCACATTTTTCCAACCATTTAAAATGTGTAAATATCCTTGAGTATGATGTGATGTAAACATAATTACCGTAACTGAAGGTATGTCGTCGGTCATCTCACGTGTCAGTCTGGCCTTCACAGTGGTTTTATTGTCCTCACTGATGTACTCCATCTTGAATCTTGGATCAAGAGATGTGGCCATGTCCAGCAGTTCCTGTGTGTTTGGATGACTGTATTTTTCCTGAAGGTACCCCAGGATTTTTGACTTAATTGATCGTGTGAGATCCGAGTCATCTTCCTGCATGGCCACAACTGATGTTTCAAAGAGGTGGAGAACTGGTTTCACTGAGGAGACGCTCACATATTGCTCTCCTGACAGGGCATCAGTGAAGTCTGTCAGTGGGCTGAGTGCATTGTTGATTGCCTCGAGAACTTCAACATCCTGCCATGTGGGAATCAGGTGTCTAGCCTTCCGATCAGAGGAGAGAACATGTGAAATAGCAGGTAGCTGTTCAAGTACCCTCTGGATCATGGCTTGTCTCGAACCCCATCTCGTTGGACACTCAGTTTTAAGCTTGTGTTCGGGTAGCTTGAGCTCCTTTTGGGCCTCAGCAAGGTCCCTCTTCCGTCTCCAACTGTAACTGAAGCAGCCCACAAGCTTTTTGCACAGACCTACAGCGCGGTCAATTCTTGGATCTTTCATTGCATTCTCTAGAGAGGAAAATAGAAAAAAAATCAAATCAATTCTTGTCCACCATTTTATTATTATATTTATTATTAACTATTTTATAGTATCATTATTACTATCATTACTGCTGCTATTAATATTGTTGCTTATAACATACAGCTTTGTTATTTACTATTTTATAGTATTATTATTGCTGATATTAGCCTATTGTTGTTGTTTAAAAAAAAAAAAACTATGCTATTTAGCTGTATATTATAAATAACAGAAAATTATCAACTTTAATACACAACTTACCTATAGCTAGATGTAGCCGGTGCCCAAAACACTGAAGCCTTGTCCAGTTGTTAAGGGATGCTGCTTTCACAATGTTGGCTCCACTGTCTGTTGTTATGCACACCATTTTTTCCTCCTCCAAACTCCAAGAGATCAGACCCTCCTTCAGTCCTTGTGCTATATTCTCTCCTGTGTGATCCTCGGGGAAAAACCCAGTCTGCAAGCACCGACTTTTCATGGTGAAGTCACTGGTAACATAATGAACCGTCAGGCTCATGTATGGCTCCATAGTTCGGCTGGACCATAAGTCTGTGGTTGCTGCAAAATAATTAACTGCTTGCAGTTCTGTCTCCACTGTTGCTCGACACTGAGTGTATAGAGCAGGTAGTGCAACGTTTGAAAAATAGTTGCGGGACGGTACTGTGTAGCGCTTGTCTAGGGTGTTTATCATTTTCCGAAATCCCTCGTTTTGCACAGTGTTGATTGGAGCCATATCTTTAGCCAGGTGATACGCGATAGCATCTGTAATTTCGTTGTGTCTGCGGGAGCTTGACGCGTATGGAGATGCACTGTACAAGGTTCCCGTTATAGATGTCTGGGTGGTTGACCGGGAGGGATTTTCTGCGGTCGTTTTCTTGGTCTTTGTAGCTTCGTCATATTGCACTTTATGGTGACGTTTAAGGTGGTTGTACAAGTTCGTGGTGTTACCCTGCGGTGCTGCTACTGTGGCAAAACACTGACGACAAGTTACGTGTTTTTGGTCTTCATCGTCTTGTTTGAACCCAAAAAACTTCCACACCACGGAATGAGAACCATTTTTAGGAAGTAACGTTACCGGCGTGGGGTTGTCATTACCGCCGTTGGCTGGGTTTTCCTCAACGCTCATTTTCTTATTTTCTATTAACTCCTAACACGACTCTCTCACATGCACCTTTTGTTTACTAGCCGGCTGCGTGTATCACGTGGTATAAGGCTCCGCCGTTTTCATTTGTTGAGGGAGAAAGAGGGAGCGCTTGTTTTCATGCAGGTGATGTCCCGGATCAAAATGCGGTGCAATTGTTGTCTTTTATTATTATTTTTAAATCGCAAGTGCATCTCAGTAAAATGAGATGGAAGAAGGGAGTAAATGGAAACCAAACTTCCATGTGTGGTTATTTTGGTTTGTTTTAGTGAAATATGAGTTGGCCAACAGAGTATGACATGGAAACAGTTCATAACATGATGCATTTCAGCTCCACAGCTGCAAGCGGGCGATAACAAACTACATGTTATATTACTAAGATAAAAATGTTGAGGTATTAAAAGAAACTTTTATAAAAATCTGTTTACAATTTAAATATCACTCTGTAGTCCAAGGTGGACATTTTATTTTAAAATGTCTTTTTTCTTTTTCCTTTTTTTTTCTTTTTTTTCTCAAATACCTTGGCAAAAATGTAACACCAAGAACAGTTGTCAGAACAGCAGAATTAGGAGTTATTTGGGAATGAAAAATGTTTTCACAGAAATCGAAATGTTATTTTTGTACAATATCACTTAGACTACTGTATAAATACCATTTGCTTGTACTCAGTTTTTAAGTCGGAAGGAAAGTGCAACTGAAGTCCTAGAAAATAGAAATGTAATTTCAAACTATCAATAAAGCTGGAGGAGCACGGGGAAAGGAAAAAAAAAAAAAAAAAAAAAATTAAAAAAAAAAAAAAAAATCGTAAATGCGAAAAATGAGATCGCGTTCAACATGAATCGAGATCGCGATTTTTTAACGATTAATCGTGCAGCCCTACTTATTTGTCTGTTGTAAGGAGGCCATGATGGACCAGACCAGGAGGCCTTGGACTACAAGGAGCATGAGGAGGTTCTACAGATGGAAAAATAGGAGGCTGAAATGTTCTCTGTCTGGTTGCGAGATTTGTCAGTAAATGTCTGAAACCCTACAAAAACTCAAAATCTTACCAAGACTACTTGTCTTATATCCAGTCAAAATGTTTTATTTCTAGTCCAAAAAAAAATCATTACATTTAAAATAAGACGGTCACCTAAAAAGTAACTCTCACTCACTCACTCATCTTCTCCCGCTTTATCCGTTGCCGGGTCGCGGGGGCAGCAGCCCCCGCGACCAGGGATGCCCAGACTTCCCTCACCCCAGACACTTCCTCCAGCTCTTCCGGGGGGAGTCCGAGGCGTTCCCAGGCCAGCCGAGAGACAGTCTCTCCAGCGTGTCCTGGGTCTTCCCCGGGGTCTCCTCCCGGTGGGACATGCCTGGAACACCTCCCTAGGGAGGCGTCCAGGAGGCATCCGGTACAGTACAGACTGTACGAAAAGTAACTCGTTCTAGAAAACCATTTTCACTCATTTCAGTGAAATTTTCTCTTGTTCCATTGGCAGTTTTTTTTCTTTTTACTTTTTTTTTGGTAAGATTGAGTTCTTTTATTTGTATTTATATTTTTATGTTAATAAAATAATGCTTTAACATGACAATCATCATATTTTTAACATATATATTTAATATAATTTACATTCTTTGTAAATTGATTTCTTTTTTATTTATCCTTTATTTATCCAGGAAAGTCCCATTGAGATACAATCTCTTCTGCCAGGGAGTCCTGGTCAAGATAGCAGCAAAAAAATAAATTCAGTTTCATATAAAAGAAAATACATACAAGGACAAGAAACTTTACAAAAAATAAAAAAATATCAAAACAAGAAACAAACATAAAACATACAAGGATCAGAAACCTAAAAAGAATTTATGACAAGAATGACACTTGATTAAAAACAATGACATTGTTCTGTGAAAACTGATTTTAACATGTGTTTGAACATGTTACGAGAGGGTAAATATTTCAAGTTGAGTTTGTGTTGTAGCTCATTCCAAGCTTGCGGTGCATAAAAGGAAAAGGCTGATTTACCCAACTCTGTTCGAGTGCTTGGGACCTTGAGGAGAATTTTCTCTGATGATCTATTGTTATAGCTGCTAGAGTAATATTTTAATAAATTGGATATGTACAGCGGTAGTTTACCCAGTAATGCTTTTGCAATAAATATCAACATGTGATTTTTTCTCCTTAGACTCAGTGAAGTCGATTCAACCATTTGATACAAATTACAATGATGTGTACGCAGGGATTAAAGCAAAAAAAATATTTTTGACTGAAAAAAAATTTTCACGCCAGTTCATATGCGGTCGCTTCCCAAAGGTTTCAAGTAAAAAAGTTAAATGCTGTATTAGCCCTTCTGTTTTCTAATACAGCATTTAAGGTGTAATAAGACTTTTAACCAACACTATTTAAATACTCGAGACCAATAGCATTTTATAGGAGGAAGGTGTTTTTGAGCAGTTTTATTATTGTTAGTTTGCTTTTAATTTATGGTCCACATCAATTGGTCATTAAAGCCTTAGGCCTGTTCTCTTAGATCTGAGTCAACCTGGTAAACTGCACTTCTTCATCCAGTTGACCAGCTGCTCTGATGTCACTGCACTTGGCAAGGCTTTGGCCAAGGTGATGAAACATCCAGGACTGTTTCATGGACAATAAACGATGGTGTTAGTGCAGACAAAGAGATGATGATGTTATTGTTGAGAGGAAGGTTTTTCTAAATCACATGGCGTCAACACCCCCCGTGGGCCTTCGCAATGCTTTGTTTTAATTAAACAGTGGGATTCCCCTGGTCCGCACCAGTTCTAAGTCAGCTGCTAGGCGTCAGCCGAGGTGACAAGGCTCACCACCCATCCCTTGATATGCGGAAATGTTACGTAATTGCGAATTAAAAGTTGCGTTCCCTATTGAAACAATACGGACATATATTATGCTCTTATTTATTGATGTCATAATCTACAGGTGAAGGTCGGAAAAGTTGAATATATCACAAAACTTCATTCGTAGTAAATTCAACTAAAGGTGAAACAAATATCTTATTTCCCACTGCATTTAAAGTAAGATACTTCAAGCCTTTATTTGTTATAATTTTGGTGATTATGGCTCAGTTTATGAAAACCCCAAATAAAAAATCTCAAAAAATGTGAATATTTTATGAAATCAATAAAGAATTCAACCATCAAAATTATAACAAATAAAGGTTTAACATGTGTTGCTTTGTATGTATTGAGACTATGTAATATATTAGTTTCACCTTTTAAATTGAAATACATTTACACCATATTCTAATTTTCCGACCTTCACCTGTAGCTATATTCTGCATCTGGGCTGATGTGGACTTACAGTAGCATAGGAGCAGAGGCTATGGTTGTCTGTCTGTACAGTCGTGCAAGTTCAATGCTATTAAAGCACTTTAAACTTTAAATCAAAGCATTTAGTTTTTTCATATAAAATAAATACATTTCTATGCAGTCTAGAAGTTTTGGGGATGTTGCCTTTTTTGGCGCCTGCGCTGCTGAAATCAGGCGTCCCTTATTTCTATTTCTGAAAGGTAGTAACCCGCCGGGGGCCCGCGTTAACGGGTCCCTGCCGGGCGCCGCAGCTGGGCAGATCCGCGAGAAGGGCCCGCCGCCATCCGCCGTACCCGATCCCCCCCCACCGGTCCGCCTTCCGCCCCGCAGAAAGACCCCCGCCCGACGACGCGCGAACGCCGTCTGGACGAAGGCCCCGCGAGGCGGGCCGGGCTGCCGAACCTCCGGCGGCGGGGAGAGGAGGGCGACGGGGCTACTGCTCCCCCAGCCGCGGCTCCTGCCCAGCCCCGCTTCGCACCCAAGCCCGACCGACCCAGCCCTTAGAGCCAATCCTTATCCCGAAGTTACCGCCTCCTCTGCTCTGATTGGCTAATCCAAGGCTCCGGCAGTTTTATTGGTTTACAACAGCGTCAGTTTAATGCCTAACATGATTTCATTGGATAGTCTAAAACTATACCACAACAAAACTCACATGCAAAGTTTTTTTTTTTCCCTCATTTTCCAATTGACGGAAATCCGTCCAGAGACGGAGAACTTTAATCCCTGTGTACGTGCACTTGAGCCAGTTACAAACCGCAATGCAGCATGATAGACTACATCCAGTTTTTTCAAAAGAAATGAAGATGCATGCACGTAAATTACGTCACCATAGTCTAATACTGACAAAAAGGTACTTTGTACCAATCTTTTTCTAGCAACAAAAGGAAAACATTTTTTTGCACGAAAATAAAAACCTAACTAATTTCTTGGGAAAAGGGGCAGATTAAGTAAGATTCTTCTTCTTTCTGCTCCCTTTCATTCAGAATTTAGGAACGTTTGTTTATATTAAATTGTTTTATTTTATCAATTAATGAAATAAAGAATAAATAATTACAATTTTAATCATATTAGAACTCCCAAAATAAAAAATATATTGTAAAAAGTGTTTGCTTGAGCCAGTTGAAGGTATGCACATGACCAGGATGGTGCCACGTCTGCCTCAATTTGAGCCAGGAAAAACCCTGGTTTCAAACCATGTGGTAAGGCTTCCAGAAGAAGAAAAGTCAAGCCAACTTCCTTTATGAAGCACAAAACAGCAAGCACTGACCAAAGTGCTGAACATAAAATAAACTTCACACCACTAAAAGACACAAATTCTAAAACATTAAAAAAAGTTTAAAAAACAGTTGTAGTCAAGGAGTTGCTGAATTCAGGCAGTGGTATGTTTATGCATAGATGCATTGCTTTCATGGTGTTTTCCACTGTGCAAACTCAAAAAAAAATTAAAGCTGCAAGCAGCGATGAACGGGCCCTCGCACTCATGGCCACCGCCCCACATAAGCATATCAGAAATGACACCACCCACAACTTTTTATGTCAAACCATTCAAAATGCCAGAAAATAGAGACTATCAAATATTGACCAATCAGAAGAAGGGGCGGGGCTAATTCATGCCAATGAAGGTCAAGTACTCAATACCGAGTCCGATGACACCACCCACGAGTCTATGTCAAAACATTCAAAAGTTATGGCAGAGAAAAGTTTTCTAGGGGGCGCTGTTGAGCCATCTTGCCACGCCCATTAATGCAAACCATGAAATTTTATCGCCAGGCCTGGCTTGCGTGCAAAATTTGGTGACTTTTGGGGAACTATCAAAAAAGAGATGTAGGGCAAGACCATTTAGAGATAGAAAAACAAATAAAAGGATTTTAAAATGAACAGGTAGCCAGTGCAGTGAGGATAAAACAGGAGTAATGTGCTCTCTCTTTCGTGTTCTTGTTCAAATCGGTGCAGCAGCATTTTGCACCAGCTGAAGACGACACAGGCCGGACTGACTAACACCAACGTACAAGGCGTTACAATAATCCAGCCAACTGGTGATAACTATCTTTTTTTCATTAAAGAAAAGATGACTTTGTTCAGTTGACCATAAAAAACCTTCTCCAAAATCTTTGAGAAAAGGAAACTTGGAAATATACCTATAATCTGAAAGGACAGTGTGATCAAATCCAGGTTTTTTTTTTAAATCAGTGGTTGAACTATTGCATGTTTAAATCCTTAGAACAGTCTGCCATGAATAAGAGCAAGAACTGATGGTGCCAGAATAGAAATGATGTCTTTGTTATGTCTTTATTCCCCTGGCTCCCCAGGATCAGTAGGGGAGCCAGGGGGCTTCAGATGACCAATAATCCCATATAAACATGACCGTCACAAGTTCAAACTGGTCAAAAAACAGCAGAACAAGGGACACCGAAGGGTAAAAGACAGGTGGCAGAATATGAGCACTAGTATGAGTCACCTTGTCCACAAAAACTTAAGAAACCTTTCATATGCCTCAGGAGTTTGAAAAAATACTTTTAGAATAAATTTGAAGATAATTACAGTACATCTGAAACAAATGATTATAACATATTCAAGTGAAAAAGCATGTTATTTTGCCTCATTCAAATCATCTCGAAGTTTGCATCATAACTTCTTTTCAGCTGCCGGTTTACCTGCCGATCTTCCACCCACTTTTCTCCTACTCTTCTCATATTTTCTTCTCTTTTCTTTCTGCTATTTTTTATTTTTCTTCTTCGTGCTACTGCTATTTTTATTTTTTGTGACAGGGATTCGCTTTGGCCTGCGGAGTTAAGTTCAGCACTGGCTTTAAAGATTTCTGGCGCCATCTAGCGGTGTGATGGGTATAATGTCTAGACCCCGAATGTAAGACAACCCCCATTTCTTCAGTCTTATTTCAATGCAAAAAACACCCTCTTATATTCGGGCCAATACGGTATTGAGAAAATGATCAACAACATTAAATAATATACGTAGTTTATGGGGGTTGGTAGTCTAGTGGCTACAGAAGTGGGCTTGTACGCGACACATGTAACACAGGTTTTTGATCTCAGAAGACTACATCACAAATTATCAAGTTAAAAACAGACAACCAAAAAGAAAAAATTCCAGCGTGCAACTACGTTGCTGAGTGGGCTCAGACACCCCCTGTAAAATGTTAAACGAGTCAATTCAGTTTAAGAAGTCCTTAATCATTGGCTTTTCACACACATGCACGTTAAGATTCTCCAATAATAAGGATCCGGTCATATTTTGGCATGAGTTCAGCCAGTAATTCAGAGATGTCGTTTAAAAAAAATCCTTATTGTATATCGGTGGTCAATAAGGTTACTGCACACAAGACTAGGGCTGGGGATCGATTCAAATGTCAAGAATCGATTCAATTCCGATTCTTAAGATTCAGAATCGATCATCAAACTTTTATTCGATCCGATATTGATCCAGGTTAGTGTTATTAAAACTGTTTTTTGAACTGTTGCATGAATTATACAACTGTAGTTATGCAACATATTAATACTAGTATTATATTGAGATTCAACAGCAAGTATTGGCAGCTAATGATGCTGTAAGGACCAATCACCTCCCAGAATGCTGATAGAACTGCTTTCAGAAACCTCGTGTGGGTCAGAATTACCAAACAGATCCAGGGCAGCAAACAGAGGAACTATGAAATCGGTTTTATTTTTTCCCCATTTATGAGAATTTGGTTTTTAGCATTTTATGCAAATATAACTCCAAAACGGTTTAGCTATAAAGCAAAGAAATATAGACAATTTATGCAATTATAACTGAAAACTATAATGTGTTCATAGCTTTAAACATATTTAAAGGCAAAAACATGGCACCAGTTATTCTTGTGTCCAACAAAACATTCCTTTTTTGGGCACAGTGCCAAGTTTTGTTACCCGCAGCTGCGCTGAGACGCAAAAAAAAAAAAAGCTGCGCTGAGAGCAGAGACCCTGTGGTGCAGCGCGGCTGTACGCAGAGATTGTATGAGGTGAAGTGACGTGAGATGCCTCACTCCATTGGGAAAAAAACGTCTGGTGACAATTGCCAACAATTTTGATTATCGCTTTTTGTCGACAACGTCAACGAATCGTTGCAGCCCTAATTATGATCGGAACACAAGCCATTCCACGGCCCGGTAGTAACGCCTCTACGGACCGGTACCGGTCCGGGGACCGGGGGTTGGGAATCACAGATCTAGAGCAGTGTTTCCCTACCCTGGTCCTCAAGGTCCACTGCCCTGCACATTTTAGATGTTTCCCTTCATCATCACACCTGATTCTAATTAATGGTCCTAATTAGCTTGTCATCAAGGCCTGCACAATTCTGTTGATGACACAGCCACTTGTATCACGGTGTGCTGAAGCAGGGTAACATCTAAAACATGCAGGACAGTGAGCCTCGGGGACCAGGGTTGGGAAATACTGATCTATAGCTTTACATTAAATTATCTAATATAATAATAATAATGAAAAGAGAAAAACAAACAAATAAAACAAACAAACCAAAATAACCACAAATAGCAATTAGCTGTTTCTGTTGAATAATTGTGTCTAAATCTAAATTGCTGTGAATAAAGCAATTGGTTAGACTCTAAATGTTCCATTAATTGCTCTGCTACAATTTTCTCCAGGACTTTTGATATTACAGGGAGGAGAGCAATAGGCCTATAGTTACTTGCTATCTCCTTGTCTCCTGATTTGTAGACCGGAGTAATATTTGCAGTTTTTCAGCTGTCTGGGAATCATTTTGTTTTTATTGACAGGTTTACTAAATAAGTAATTGGCTCCAGCAGACAATTCAGATACTTCTTGATTAAACTACTTTCACATAGAACGCAACAACACCGCTGGGGTGGCGCAGACTTGGCGCAGAGTCGGCGCAGGTGGAGCAGAGTGGGCGGCGAGTGGGCGCAGACTCGGCGCAGAGCAGCGCGCATATTCGTTGCAAGTTGCTTGGCGACCGAAAAAAGGTTTTTCCGGTCTGGCGCCGTTTTCCCATTCATTGTGTATGTGCTGCCGCTGCGCAAGAGCGCAGGGCTTTGCACCGAGGTCGGCGGCACCCAACAGGGCGCAAGAGCGCACGACGGCGCAAGACGGCGCAAGATGGCCCAAGCTGCCGCTGCAAATTGAAAATCTTTTAATTTCACCGTGCGCCCTGTGACGGCATCTCGGCGGTGTCCAATAGGAGAGAAGGTGCTGGAGCAGGGTGGCCAACCCTGGTCCTCGAGAGCCACACTCCTGCATGTTTTAGATCAGGGGTTCTTAACCTTTCTGACCTTGGGGCCCAATTTTTTCAGTACAGAGTGGCCCGGGGCCCATTAAATATAAACATTTAGAGAAAATTTACTCAAGCGAAGGTACAGAACATCATAATATATATATATATATATATATATATATATATATATATATATATATATATATATATATATATATATATATATATATATATATATATATATGTATATGTATATGTGTTTCACCATCGCTTTGATATTTCTGCAGATTAATGAAATATAAGTATTTGAAAATAATTCTTCTTCCCTTGGGGGACTGGCTACTACGTTTTGTTGAGCACAATTAATTCTTAGAAAAGACAAAAAATATTACCGTAAATTAAAACAGTGCTTGGAAGAAGTACCGTAAGTTTATATGAAATTTTAGAACATGTACCGTAGTTAATATACTAGACTAGGTTAACTAAATGCGATACAGAAATAACATGAAAAAAAAATGACAAACTGAGGTGCACCATTTTACTAACCAATTCTGAATATCATCATCATCGGATAGTGAGTATATTAACAAGCTAAAGTTTCCTGAAAAAAAGCTCCTCAGACACTTCAACACATGACATGTTGTGTTTTATCCATTTATGTAGAAAAGGTGTTAATCTGATCATTATTTAAGTGATACCCTCATGAAAAATGACATTCTTTACAATTGTCCGTATAACTGATTCAGAATATGCAAAACTTTCTTCTAATAGTTACCTGAATCTATTACACATCTTACCTCTCACCACACAGAGAGAAGAAAAAAAACATCTGTAAAAACTTGTCATACATAAAATTACTATACGAATATTGAAATGTGTTAAGCACATCTTGCAGACAAGTTATGTTCACTCGTGAAAGGAAATATGATATGATCCTCAAGTTTGTAAATATGTGTAACAGTTAAAAAAAAGAAATTCTGTTTGAGATGTGTTATGGAAAATTCATTTATATTTCCGGAAGCATTAAATCATTCTGAACTAAAACCTCTGCTTACTTTATGTTAGAATTCATTAATACTTTCTTACTAAACTGCAAAGCAAAATAGAAGATAAAACATATTACCCTCAAGGTTTCATTAATGCCCATGGTAGATGGGACTGGGTTCTCATGAACGGAAGAATCCTCATCCATACATGTCCCAGATTCATTCTCCTAAAAGATAAAATACATTTTGAAAAGTATATAATAAACAAATACTTAGACATAAGAGACATGACGTAATCCGCATCCCTCCACATGCAATGGCAACAGTTGCAAAGGCATTTGACTTCCACATGCAATGCATTTTGATCGTGGCATCTTGGAAAACTCTACTGAATCATAGGAAAGTGGTTCTGTAGAAATCTTCTCCTGTAGTGGAACAACAAATAGTATGTTTTTCCCATTGTTAGATGCCGATTTAAGAAGCCTGGTGGAGTAACCCTCAGCGTCAGTTGGAATTATGGTAAGCTTGCGATGTCCGCTACCACCTATTTTAAAATGAAAAGAAGTACATTCTGTAAAATCTTGAAGTTTCACAATCATATTTTAAAGTTTTATATTGGCAGGGAAACAAATCACAGTAGTGTCATCTACTCATTTATTGGGGCTCTGACTGATAATTCTAAACCTAATATTACCATACACATTTGAGGTTTTAAATATCAAAACCTTAAAAGCTACATTTTTCATAACTGTAGATTTCAAAAGAATTTACGTGAACCCTTGTAAAAACATCCAACCTCCTTGTAAGTTTTGGAAATTCCTCTTCAAGTAGAGCCACAATCTTTAACAAAAAAAGAAATAATTCACGATTCTGCAAATGATTAACATTTTTAATAATTGCCCATTATACAATATTATATACTATATGATTACCTCGTTGTGTGTCAGCTGGTCTGGCATACTTAACATCCTCTTCCCAAGGCCAGCATGTGCAAGTTCCAGCTCTTCTGAGCCTTTTGGTGTGAGCTTACTGGGTTCCGAAAGGACATAAACATGAAAGTCTGTCCTTTTCACAATGCAAGGGGCAGGGGTTGAAAATTGCCGTTTTCCTCTAGGCTGATCTGTATTAAATATACTCAGGAACTGCCTGATGTGGAAAAGAAAAAAAAAAGTTGTATGGAAAACAAAAGATCTTTACTTATTTTTCAATAATTTAATGTATAAATGTAATAAAAATGTATAGAGTACAGTAACAATATTCATTTCTGTTCCAGACAACATTATTAGATGTTTCAGAAGAATATTACTGAGTAAAGTGTTTCACTTTATAGTTATATGAAATTTTTCGTCATCTCTTTATACTTTATTAACAAATGTAGAAATAGTAAGTTAAAGGTATCACCTTCTCATGGCCTGTCTCCCCCTACTATCGCCACCAGACAAAGGGGCCCTGCCTTCAGCCCTGACTGCTGTTATTATGTTATATATTGTGTTATATTATTATGTTATTACTGCTGTGCTCGGGCCGATGAGAAGCTCCCGGGACAATAACTGCACCAACGACCGAGCAGCTACCTCGGCTCGGGGCCACAGACCCGAAAAACAGTCAGTTTATTCACAAGAAACTGGACTTTATGGAAAGATCCGAGCCTGAACCTGCTGGCCTGCAGAAGCACCAGCATTACTATCTTACTGTCGGAGCTCACTCGCTTAGCTGGCTGGCTTGTATTGGTAATAGCACAATTAAAGCAATTAATATTAATAACAAAAACTCCTCACAAAAAGGGGATTAACTATCCAAACATGTTGAATTATAAGTTTCACTTACCAGACCGCTGTCATTGCTGGAAGCCATGTTGATTTGACTGAAATTCACATCAGCGCGGTTTGAAAGGTGTAATCTGATTGGTTTACGAGTAAGTCGTGTTTTATCCACTGCTCTGCCTCCCCCACGTGGGGAGCGCTCTTATGATTGGCTGAAACAAAGGGAGATATCTGATTGGTTGCAGATCCTTCCGTGTTAAAAAAAAACGTATTTGTGGATCGAGTCACGTCAGGGGAGTCTCAAAAGTCACTCGAAAATCCACCGCAGCTAAAGACAAAAAAACGTTTGTAAATCAGGTTATATTTGTGTGTGCATCAAAAATACATTTGTGTATCTTGTCCTACGCACGTGTGAATTGTTCTGTGCATTTGTGAAACGGTGTGTGCATTTGCGAATCGGTCTGTGCATTTGTGAATTTTGTCCTGTGCATTTGTGAAACGGTCTGTGCATTTGTGAAACTTGTCCTGTGCATTTGCAAATCGGTCTGTGCATTTGTGAATTTTGTCCTGTGCATTTGTGAAACGGTGTGTGCATTTGCGAATCGGTCTGTGCATTTGTGAATTTTGTCCTGTGCATTTGTGAAACTTGTCCTGTGCATTTGTGAAACGGTGTGTGCATTTGCGAATTATGAGACTCCACTCAGGAACAGCTTGACTTGTGCACTCGTGAGTCGAAGCTGACCAAAGCTGTCCCTGACAGCAAAGTCAGTCTGTGTATTAAATTTAAACTGTCATCAAAGGTCACCCAGATTTCCGGCCATGTGGCTAAAGTGAGGGAAAGGGTATCAAGACCTGGGACCCCTGAAAACAGTGTACTACAGGGCGGCTTAGAAGGAGCAAACAAAATGTATTCAGTTGTACTCAACCAGAGTTAAGCATATGTGGATTGATGGCAGAGCCCTCGATGAACAAGGCACAACTGGCAGATACATTTGCAGATCAGCTGCGTGCAGAGAAAAGGAGACATTATGATGTGAAATGATGGACCCTAACAGCATCATGGATAAGGAGAATAAAACTGGGGCCAAAAATGGATCCCTGTGTCACACCAGAGATCAAATGGGCCATGTTGATCAACATTTCATCTGATAGGGATTCACCTTCAAACCAAAACAGTCTGAAGAACAAAAATGACTTCAGTAATAAGAGCCAATAGGGTCTTGTGATACGCTACACAACGTCGATATTGAGAGATGGTGTTCGCACACCCCAGACGGACATTAATTTCACAGAAAAACTGTACAAAAGCCAAGTTTCCAAATTCATTGCTCACCTGAAATCCACCAGAACAGCTTGAGATTGGGTAGCTGAGCATAAATGAATAGTTTTATACGCCCATGTTCCCTGTGAAGGACTTACTTCTGTGAAAGGTGGGGTATATTAAGGTCAAAAGGCGATCGAATAGTGGCTGAAGATAGGGAAAACCAAATATAGTATATAACCAAATATAGTACATAATAATAATAATAATAATAATGACTTGGATTTATATAGCGCCCTTCAAGGCACCCAGAGCGCTTTACAGAGATCATTATTCATTCATACATACACATTCTCTCTGGTGGTGGTAAGCTACAATTTGTAGCCACAGCTGCCCTGGGGCAGACTGACAGAAGCGTGGCTGCCATATCGCGCCGAACGGCCCCTCCGACCACCACCAACATTCATACACATTCACACGGGGCAAGGTGGGTAAGGTGTCTTGCCCAAGGACACTACGACAGCAAACTGGGACGGAGCGGGATTCGAACCGCCAACCTTCGGATCATTGGACGACCCGCTCTACCACCTGAGCTACTGCCGCCCGACATATTTATAGGGGTGGCAAAGAGCAAAGGTCAGATACACTAAGTGAATGAAGTAATGTGAATGCTAAGAATATTGACATTCTCTTTAAAATATTTGGGTTGAGGTTTTCTGTTTCATTGACTTCCTGTCAGTACAGCTCAATTTTCAAAGCAATGACCTCACTCAAAGAGGAAATGAAAAGGAGAGACTTCCCCAAGGATCTAAACAACCCACATCTAATAATGCTATTATCATATCTGAGTGGTCTCAGGACTCGGAACATCCCGACCACATCAGCTTATTAATGATTAACACGTGTATGTGCTATTGATTAAATCTGTGACGAGACTCAGCCCAGAAAGGTTCCAAAGAAAACCACATGGGAACCACAAATCTCTGATGAGGCGGTGGTCCTTAAAACCCAGGTTCCCTCTAACGTTTAGCTGACATCACTGCCGCCATGCCTGCAGCCTGGAGGCCACCGTGCAGAGTACGGGATAGATGTGGCCAGCAGCTCTGGTTGAGTTAAACTGATCCCCAAACTGATCCCCCCCCCAGCAGGCCTCACTTATCACTTCAGCTGAAGCTAAAGATGTGGCTGAATCAGTCATTAAAAAAACATCAAAAAGAGTTTCTTACGTAAGAACCCAGATGTACAACACATCCTTAAATTACCCATCCACCTTGGTGCCTCCTTCTCTCTTACTTTTACAGCATCGAGACCACAACTCCTATTGTACGCTAATGAGATTATTATGGGCTCCTAAATTTAGGTTCTCCTGAGGGCCAGATGTTGGCCAGTGGGATCAAACACGGTCACATGGCTAAGTAAGCCACAAATACTCAGTGGTTGCGTATATTCCCACATACCTCATCTGGAGAAAAAAACCACAATCTGCAGTAACCACAAATGTGGACACACCCACATATTTCTGTTTGATTGTTTTTTGTTTTTTTTTTTAGGTATAATTAGGCTTTCACACCATATAGCTTAAGTTCCTGGATGGTAAGAGGTGGTGGATTTTACTGCAAAAACTCAAAAATCTTACCAGGAATATTTGTCTTATTTCAAAGTAATAATCAAAAAATCTCATTACTCTTAAAACAAGAGTCATTACCAGAAAAATAACTTGTTATTTGACAATTTTCACCTGTTTCAAGTAAACTTTCACTTGAAATAAGTAGAAAAATCTGCCAAGATTTATCTTCTCATTACAAGCAAAACAATCTTGTTCTACTGGCAGATTTTTTTACTTATTTTAAGTGAAAATCTACTTGAAACAGGTGAAAATAGTTGTTTTTTTTCCAGTGATGAGTCTGGTTTTAAGTGTAATGAGATTTTTTTTAACTAAAAATGAGACATTTTAACTAGAAATAAGACAAATATTCTTCTTAAGATTTTGAGTTTTTGCAGTGTACTTACACTCGTCTACTCGGTACTGTAACTGCACACGATTTCCAACGAACAGCTCAGGTCCAGAGATGAAACGGATTCACCATGAGGACACCAAATGTCCCATTAATGTCCATGCTCTGTGTGACCGTGCAGATCTGATTTTTGATCCGGCTGTGTCAGACGACATATTTCGGTTAAACAGTGACCTTTGCACTTCATTCTGTATTAAAAATGGTCATTGTGGGCTGGATAGCTCACAGGTGGACTCAGCATGCCAATAAAGAGGATTTTAATGGATTGAGAGGGGCCTCAAAGCCAGTGGCCAGACATAAGAAAGAGTTTAGACCCCCCCCCCCCCCCCCCCCGAAGTCTGCGTCCTGCGACCTCAAGCAGCTGTATCTGATTTTTCCTCTCATTTGAAATGTTTCTTAGTGCCAGTTGTGAGGGAGACCAAAGTCAGGATCAACAGCCATAACTCAGCATATTGATGGAACAGCGTTGATGTGAAGTTAGCAAACTACAGTAGTCAACATGGATCAAAACATTTCACCAAAGTTGTCCCAAGAGAAGAACAGGTATTGATCAAGATTCTGGCCCTCTGTGGGGTTGCTGGTGGCCTGGGTTCCGGGCTCTTCCGTGTCGGCCTCTGGTCTCGCGGGTGGCGGGGTTGCTCCCCCCCCTCCCCCACTATAGATACAGTTCAGGTGGAGCTTTGTTTGGTTTATTACACACACACACACACACACACACACACACACACACACACACACACACACACACACACACACACACACACACACACGCAGGATCATATACACACACACACACATAGACATACACACTGGCTTGTTCACCTGCATGCTGGCTCTCTAGTTTTTGGGTTTAGGTAGCGGTAGCGGTAGCTTAGCTCAGACTGCGATCAGATCTCAAGATTTAGGTCGATTGCTGTTATTGTTTTGGTTGGCTCCGTGCCGGTTTCGTGCTTTGTTTTGTGGTTCTTTGTTGCAGATTTCCAGTGCTTGACGTGTGTCTCCGTGTGTTCCTGCTTCCTGGATTGGCAGTGGATGTCGTCACCCCCCCAAAAAAAAAAAAAAAAAAACACTGGGTTTGTATGTGTATATTTATGTATGTGTACGCATATGTATGCGTATATATATATATATATATTAAATATAGTAATAATGCACATATATTTACTTTTGGTTTCTACCGTCATGGTATCAATCATTAATATGTGTGCAAACAAGGAAAAAAAAAAAAAAAAAAAAAGATTCTGGCCTGAAGTGTAAAGGCCTGTTTTTAAACCCATCTTAGTTTAGTTTAGTTTATTTGCACATACGCAAAAAACAGATTGGTCAGAGTTTTTACAGGATTAAAGCTGTCAGAGAGGTCGGATTTTTTTCTTTCCTTTTTCTGAACACATTATTCACTGGCTACTCTCAGGATGGAAGGACCATTTCACCCAGTATAACAATAAATGTTTTTGAATACGATTATAGACTATACCTTTAAGCTTTGCTAAGCTGGGTTAGCAAAAAAGTTGTGATTTGTTTTTTGAAATTATTTGTGCTCGAGCATTCTCTAATATTGAGTGGTAAGGTGTTCCAATAAAGAGAAACTCTGAACCTAACTGAAAATTGGGAAAAAGTCCTGAAAAAGGTGGGATGGAGATTGTTTGCAGACCTAGTATTAAAGTGATGAATTTGGGAATTGAATTGAAATAAAGAATGAAAACAGGTTGGAAGTAGCTTGTGGATGGATTGATAGACAAAAAGACAAATCTGAAAAACATTTACAGCATAAATAGGGAGAATACTTAGGGATTGGAACAATGGGGTGGATCTAGTAAGTCTATTGGAAAATGTAATCATTTTGATCAAACGTTTTTGCAGGATTAAGATACAGTTGAGGTTGCTCATGAAGGTACTTGCCCAAATGACATTGCAATGCGAAATATAAGGATACATCATAGTATAATATAAATTAATACAAATTTTTCTTGGTAATAGATGCCGTATACGTCTGATTACTCCAATATTTTTTGCAATCTTGTTCGAGATGAGTGCAATTTGATTTTTCCAAGTGAGTGTATGTATCCGATCAGTGTGTGTGTGTGTGTGTGTGTGTGTGTGTGTGTGTGTGTGTGTGTGTGTGTGTGTGTGTGTGTGTGTGTGTGTGTGTTCCTGTTTGTTCATGTGGGTGGGCGTTGGAAAGACTTGACAAGGGAATGTATCTGTATTTGTACTCACTAATATGCAAATCTTGAGCTTGTTAGTAGAAGACATTGTAAACAGATTTAAAGGATTTAGACAGAGACTGAAGGGATATCTAGGACTGAAGGAGATACTGTATCTAGGACTGAGTGACTCAGCTTTACTTGTGAGATGGATGATGATTTCTTGTCCGATATTAAACTGAAGTTTCAGGCATAACTAAGCCAAAGCCTCTTCTTGGTTACATTCCTTAAATTCCTCCTTAATTGAAATGCATGGCAGCAGCCCTCCATAAGGACCTTTCCTGTAATTCACACATATGCAGGAGTTTATGGGCATAACACTTCCATGAACAAACGCTCCTACGAGCTCACAGATGCACACATTACGGTACTACTCCAGTTCTCCACAGAGGAATATATTTGTCACCCTGCCTCATCTGGCTTCCATCGGTTTCTGGCCTGAAAACCTGAAAACATCCACATTATCAATTATTTCATGAGAGAGAGGGTCCGTTTATTGTAGCTGTACAATAAATAAGAGTCACACACACGTTCATCATTAATATGACAGTAAAAAAATCGGATTTTCACACGGCACAGAACAGAAATACTGCATCTGATGAAACCACATGACTCAATATTACACATCCGGGGGTGGCAAACTCATGTGCACACATTTTTCTTTTCAGTATCTGTTGTGCATTTGTGGAAAGTCTCCGGGAAATGTTTTCTGTAGCTGTTGATCAGTCTAACACATCAACGCGGAGATGTTTCCCTCCAGTTCTTCAAACAGAAAAGCTGCACTTTTGTTGTGGTCAGTTTGCTTCCTCATAAAAACTCCTCGCGTCACATGTTTATTTTATTAAGGCTAATACTTCGACTTAGCCGTTGCAAAATATTAGTTTTTTCTTCTTAGTTAGTGGTTCTTTCTCACGTACCTTCCAACATCACCAGAGAGAGAGGGAATGGAAACCTTGTGTTGCTCAGAAGTTACCCTGGTTTACGTTCGTAGACAATCTGACTGTTTAGAGATCAGTCCAGGGAACATTTCCCAGTTTAATAAGAATCCACAAGTCTTCTTTTCTCGTCTTCTTCTTCTTTTGAGGTGCTCAGGAATGTCCTTTGTTCATGCCAGAGTGCACGTCCACAGACGTGCAGCAAAGGTTAGGCTGATACATCTCACAGATCTCTGATTTTTGAATAAGACAAGACATTCAGTCATTTATTTGACTTTCATCTTCCGATCGCTAACCTCTGTGTTTTTTAAATCCTTTTCAATCAGGCTAATTCAAAACAGTGGGGTGATAAAACTATAAAAAGATCAAACTATAAAGTGGATGTTTCTTTTTTGTTATTATCATTATCAGATGTTTCTTAAGGAAGCAACAATGTTTGGGTTCAAGTGGAATCATGAAAGTTTCTTAATCTCTGGTTTATAGTTTTATCCCCAAAACTGCAGCTATTCTTCCTGCAGTCCGACACATAATACACAGTACATTACAACAAAAAATTAAAAGCAAACCTAAAGAGGTAGCATAAAAAAAAGAAAGGAAAAACAGAAAATAAAGAAAAAATAAAGTCATTCCGTTTAACATGTAGATATAAATGAAAACAATACACATGCATACATTTTATAACATCAACAAATTCAAACAATGTATAGTTATCATAGTTTGCACCAATAACCATTTTTAATAAATATTAATTTATTTATATATATATGTACACATACCCATATACAATCTACATCATTTATTTAATAATAATTAAATACGTTTTATATGTATCTATTCAAGAGATGTTTCTTTACTAACAATTAGAATTCTTTTATGTTAATAGTGTTAATAGTTTGCTTACAGTTTTTCACAATCGTTAATACCCATTTCTCAAAACAATAACAGCTTTTTTCAAACTGAACACACAGATCTGAAAACCTCACACACAAAATGCTAAACCTGACACTCCCTTTGCAAGATGACTCTTTGCCATCAAATCTCTTACCTGTTCACCAAATGGAACTCGTGTCTTCATTTGGTACACACAGCCATTTTTTCAAATGACACACACATACCATTCATTGAGTACACACAACTAAGCATTTGTCTGCACACTACCAAGCATTTACAGCACACTTAGGTGCAACACTGAAAACACAATTATAGAAACAGAACACACCATCTGAATGACAAGGACTTTGGAAAATGTGCTTTTTCTCCTTTTGTAAAATGTCTGTAGGCCTACTTTTGTATAGTCAAACATAAAACAGCACACAAATATGCAACCAAAAAAAGTTTAATTTTAGCACACACAGAACAGTACAGTACAGTGAACCCCCCCTCACAAAAAAAAAGTAGACCTGCTTCATCCTAACATGATTCCTGCGGAAGATTCTATCTAATGTTGATAGGCTGACAGTGTGGATGTCCCTGAAAGTGCCATGGTCAGCCAGGATCCTAGACTGTAGTTGCCGGAGCGTGATTGTATTGTTCTCACGAACAATATTTACAACATCTGTCTCCTGCTCCTCTGTGAAAGTCCGTGCTCTTCCTCCACGGTGTGGTTCTCTTTCAGTCCTGCAAAATGCAAATACTGTGAGCACACTGTATTCTATTGATATACAGTATTACAGTACAGTTTTTCACAGTTGCTAATACCCAAAAAGCAAAAATTTGGCACAATTTGCACAACCTTCACTTCATGTACCAATTGCTCGACCCAAGTTGGCACTACTTCACACTCCCTTATCTGCATTAGAGTCTGACTTTCCTTCTTTACACTCTGATATCAATTACAAATCACCTTGCTGTCAAAACACTACACACAATTTTCGGTTGTTGCACACACTTCTCAAATAAAATCTCAAAGCATCAAACTACAACACACAAATATTCAAATCTCTAAACTTTCAGGTCGGTTGAGCAATTTGCAATCAGGACTGCAGTATAAAAACACCGCAATGGAGGTGAATGAGTACATTTTCATTGATGAGGTTGGGTTCAACCTCGTGAAGAAGAGGCGCCGGGGCAGAAGTGTCATTGGCCAGCGGGCCATTGTTGAGGTCCCCGGCCAGCGTGGTGGCAACATCACGATGTGTGCGGCCATGAATCATCATGGCATCCTCCATCATCATGCCCACCTAGGGGCCTATAATACTGCCCGTCTCCTTGCCTTGCTGGATGGCCTGCATGACCTGCTAATACCACCTGGTCGGATGGATGTCCCACATCGGATCCATTATATTGTCATCTGGGACAATGTCAGTTTCCATAGGGCTGCTCTAGTGCGTGGGTGGTTCCAGGACCACCCATGCTTTTCCACTCTATTTCTTCCACCTTACTCTCCCTTCCTCAATCCAATAGAGGAATTCTTTTCAGCATGGAGGTGGAAGGTGTATGAACGGAACCCACAGGGCCGGGTCCCACTGCTCCAGGCCATGGAGGAGGCTTGTGGTGACGTAAGTGTGGAGGCCTGTCAGGCCTTCATTCGCCACTCAAGGCGATTCTTCCAACGCTGCCTAGACAGGGAGCCCATTGCCTGTGATGTCGATGAGGCCCTCTGGCCTGACAGGAACCGGAGGCATGATGGCTAATTTTTTTTGTGAGGGGGGGGTTACTGTACTGTACTGTACTGTACTGTTCTGTGTGTGCTAAAATTAAACTTTTTTTGGTTGCATATTTGTGTGCTGTTTTATGTTTGACTATACAAAAGTAGGCCTACAGACATTTTACAAAAGGAGAAAAAGCACATTTTCCAAAGTCATTGTCATTCATATGGTGTGTTCTGTTTCTATAATTGTGTTTTCAGTTTTGCACCTAAGTGTGCTGTAAATGCTTGGAAGTGTGCAGACAAATGCTTAGTTGTGTGTACTCAATGAATGGTATGTGTGTGTCATTTGAAAAAATGGCTGTGTGTACCAAATGAAAACACGAGTTCCATTTTGTGAACAGGTAAGAGATTTGATGGCAAAGAGTCATCTTGCAAAGGGAGTGTCAGGTTTAGCATTTTGTGTGTGAGGTTTTCAGATCTGTGTGTTCAGTTTGAAAAAAGCTGTTATTGTTTTGAGAAATGGGTATTAACGATTGTGAAAAACTGTAAACAAGGCAAATAGATTTGGTACCTGTTCTCCACCCTGAAGGTTCTTATGATGGCAGCAACTGTGTAGCGGCTGAGGTTGGGTTGGACCCTCTGGCCAGCCTCCCTCATGCTCAAACCATGGTTGAGAACGTGGTCTACCACGGTTGCCCGTATCTCATTAGAGATGGTAACTCTCCTTCTTCTTTCTCCTCCTGCTCCTTCTCCTTGTCCTCCTCCTCTTCTCCCTCTTTGTCCCCCCCCTGCTCCTCTACCTCCTACTCCTCCTCCCCTTTGACCCCCTCCTCGTCCTCCTCTTCCTCCTCCTCTTACCTCTCTCCTTCTCTGGTTCTCTCCAATGTTCTCCATTGTTCACCAAACAAAACAGAGGCTCAAGGCACTTTTATACTGCAGTACTGATTGCAAATTTCCCAACAGACCTCAAAGTTTAGAGATTTGAATATTTGTGTGTTGTAGTTTGATGCTTTGAGATTTTACTTGAGAACTGTGTGCAACAACCGAAAATTTTGTGTAGTGTTTTGACAGCAAGGTGATTTGTAATTGACATCAGAGTGTAAAGAAGGAAAGTCAGACTCTAATGCAGATAAGGGAGTGTGAAGTAGTGCCAACTTGGGTCGAGCAATTGGTACATGAAGTGAAGGTTGTGCAAATTGTGCCAAATTTTCGCTTTTTGGGCGTTAGCAACTGTGAAAAACTGTAAAGAGTGACACTGCAGATGCCCTACCGGCCAGTGGATGCAGGGCCGGCCCAAGCCTGCATGGGGCCCTAAGCAAAATGTGATTTTGGGGCCCTCTATTACTGCTAATAATACTGATTATTGATCATTCACACACCCACTATAAACTTATTTCATGTTCTTCCCTGTCATTACAAATACACTTGTAAAAGTAGATGGAAGAAATTTTTGTTGTAGTTAGATTGTAATCCACAGTGATTAAGACCATGGAAGCAACAACAGATTAACAAATTTGCAGAAGAATCTTTCAATGAATATTGATCAAAGTCAGCAACTGCCCCTACTGGCCACACAGAGAAGCAACAGATAAAAGGACAGAGAGCTGCACAGTTGCAGCAGTGTTGTTTCCATCATCCTACTGTCAGCCTGGCAGGTTTTTACCATCTATGGTTTTTAATCTGAAATGGAGCAAATTCAGCTACAAGAGCGGCCTGGGGTTGATTTACACTTAATATTTAAAGTGATATAGTACTAAGTGTGATACTGAGTGTCATCTACAGCGTAAGCCTGCTAAAAGAAACAAAATAATCCAATAGATCATTTATAAACCATTTACTGTAAACACGTTATCTACCGGTACTTTATTTTTGGTTTAATATAAACTGCAACAGCAATGTGCAACAACAATTTGAAGTGGAACAACAACAATTAAGTGCAACAACAAAGTACAACAAAAACTAGAACTATAATTAAAATCACTCAATTTAGATAAAAAGTACCTCGTCAATATCTATATTTATGTGAAAATAATTTGATTTATTTATTTATATTTTTCCTCTTGGGGCCCCCTAGTGGTCACGGCTCTGAGTGGATGCATCATTCATTCAAGAGCACCTTGCGTTGCCGTTAGTGAAAAGGCCTGAGCGAAAGAGCGCCCGCCTGATCGCGTTGGCTTTCGGGGCCCACAGTGGTCAGGTCAAGTGAGGGTTTTTTTTTTTTTTTCCCTTGTGGGGGGGGGTGGGGTGACGACATCCACTGCCAATCCAGGAAGCAGGAACACACGGAGACACACGTCAAGCACTGGAAATCTGCAACAAAAAACCACAAACAAAGCACGAAACCGGCACGGAGCCAACCAAAACACGAACAGCAATCGACCTAAATCTTGAGATCTGATCGCAGTCTGAGCTAAGCTATCGCTACCGCTACCTAAACCCAAAAACTAGAGAGCCAGCATGCAGGTGAACAAGCCAGTGTGTATGTCTATGTGTGTGTGTGTGTGTATGTATATGATCATGCATGTGTGCGTGCGTGTGTGTGTGTGTGTGTGTGTGTGTGTATGCATGTGACTAAATGACTATATGTGTGTGTGTGTGTGTGTGTGTGTGTGTGTGTGTGTGTGTGTGTGTGTGTGTGTGTGTGTGTGTGTGTGTGTGTGTGTGTGTGTGTGTGTGTGTGTGTGTAATAAACCAAACAAAGCTCCACCTGAAGTGTATCTATAGTGGGGGAGGGGGGGGAGCAACCCCGCCACCCGCGAGACCAGAGGCCGAGAAGGAAGAGCCCGGAACCCAGGCCACCGGCAACCCCACAGACAACACACAGACAACAATATCTTTTGATATATTGATTTTTTTATATAGATTTTTTATTCACACACAGCATATTATTATAATATCCCAACCCACATCCATTCTCTCTTTGCATCTCTCTTGTAAAATAACATATGACAGTATTGTAAGTACAGTCCAATGGTACCTCTAGCAAATGAAAGATATACATAAACATAAATTACACTTTTGCTGTCGCCCTCCAAGACCCTTCCCCTTCCGAGGTTCACCACTTCTTTGATATTTAGGTTCCTGCCCTGCATTTTACTCCCGTAGAAGCACCACTATATCTCCTTTTTAAATTAATTGATTAAACGGTTTCCAGATTTCCTCATACTTCCCGAGTTTGTTTTTTAATGTATATGTTATTCTCTCCATTGATATACATTGTGCCGTAACCTTGATCCAAGCACCGGATGTAGGTGCATCCGTTTTCTTCCAGTTAAGAGCAATAATCCTTTTTGCCTGCAATACAGCAAAATCAGTACATTTACGTACTTGGGGTTTCAAATTGAGATCCGCTGGATATACATGCAGCAATAACAACGTAGGGTCCAGTGGAATATTCATACAGGACAGGATAAGCAGGTTTTATTAATTACCTCCCTCCAGAATTTTTTTATTTTGTCACATTCCCAGACACAGTGCACAAATGTTCCCTGAACCTCATTGCATTTGAAACAATTGTCAGGTATATTACTGTTATATTTATTTAATTTGACAGGAGTTGTATATGTCTGCATTATGTCTGCAGAGAAGACTTGCAGGGAGATGGAAATGGAGATGAGTGGATTAACACCATGCACTCGGCACACACACGTATGAGCAACCTGGTCCTGTTTGTCGGACCCCGACTCCATTAGGTCCCGGGGAATCAGGGGGGATGGTGGATTTTATCATATGGGGACAGATAATTTGTGCTGATTTCAAATAAAATAATATATTACAAATAATAGCACTGACCAAAACACCTGCAGAAATACTGCAGGAATGACATAGCAGCAGTTAAATGCAGCCTTCTGTAAGCTTTAAATATCCACTGGGCTTACATCAAATACATCAAAACACAACAATAAAAAACAGTTTTCTGAACTTATCAATATGACTCTGTCCTTCACAGGATAAGTAAAATGGATCACTGCAAAAACTCTAAATCTTAACAAGAATATTCGTCTTATTTCTAGTTAAAATGTCCCATTTTTAGTCAAAAAAATCTCATTACACTTAAAAC
This sequence comes from Cololabis saira, assembly GCF_033807715.1. Lineage (NCBI taxonomy): Eukaryota > Metazoa > Chordata > Actinopteri > Beloniformes > Belonidae > Cololabis > Cololabis saira. The sequence goes on from NC_084594.1 coordinate 42,336,537, forward strand.
AAGACTGGAAAAAACAATTTTCACCTGTTTCAAGTAGATTTTCACTTGAAATAAGTTGAAAAATCTGTCAGTGGAACAAGATTTTTTTGCTTATAATAAGAAGATAAATCTTGTGCCACTGGCAGATTTTCCTACTTATTTCAAGTGAAAATTTACTTGAAACAGGTGAAAATTGTCAAATAAGTTATTTATCTGGTGTTATTTTTCTGGTGATGACTCTAAATGTTGAAATAGCAGTAAAACCACATTCATTGATGAAATGACATAAGAGATGGAAAGGGGGGATGGCAGTTTTACAGGGGGGATGATTTTGACCATTTTTATTTCAGGGGGTTGCAGTACTGTATGTATATACATATATATATACATATATATATATATATATATATATATATATATATATATATATATATATATATATATATATGCTTCATTACAGGTTTGGTTTTATTAATACTGAAATGTAATGAATTAACACGCACGCACGCACGCACGCACGCACGCACGCACGCACGCACGCACGCACGCACGCACGCACGCACGCACGCACGCACGCACGCACGCACGCACGCACGCACGCACGCACGCACGCACGCACGCACGCACGCACACACACACACACACACATTCTTCTCTCATTACTCAGAATGGGACACATGTTGGGATTTTATTGTTTATCCACATTTTTACGCTCACGGTCTTAAACCAGCCCTTTGGTTGGTTGTGGGTGGCTCTGCATTCCTGTATGACACAAAATGATCCTTAACTACAGTTTAGTCACTTCACAATTCGACATAATTTGCATTTTAAAGCTAAAACAAGCAGCCAAATGTAATTTACTTGCATACATTTATCGCACTCGCTGCTCTTAAACATGGTTTACGGCGCTGCTGCCACCTTTGACCTGGAGCGCCGCTGACTCTTGTGTAATGAAAACTCCCGTTTCAGAGCCTCTTCAGGAATCAGAAGACCCTTGAATAGGTTGTTAACTTCCTCCACAACCCAGTGGGCCACACTGAGGGTTTGACTGTTCTTTATGTAACTGTATTCTGTGTTTTATCCATTAACCCCCCCTTAAAGATACACACAGGTCCTCCCATGCAAACGTTGAATAGATGGAAATCTCATCTCCGTGTGTCCTCTTGAGCCCTAACTGTTTCTAAATCCGTCTGTAGAAGCTTGAAACTGTCCCGGTGTTGCTGAAGGAGCAAAGGAGGGTTTGTGAGACGTGAGATGGTTTTTTTGTAACTCTGCCAAACACCATAAACGGGGACAGAGAGGTCAAAACGAAGCAAAAAGTGAACAACAGGAAGAGACAAGCTGATGCTGTTGTGGATTGGTTTATGAGCAAAGGCAATCGAAGCTTTCAGCTATAAGGTTTTTATCTAAACAGACTGCATTCACATGGAGCTGGAACAAAAAGGACAGAATAACATGAAGACACTGTGAGCAAGTTCTGAGACAAAATCACAGGTTTTTTTTGTCAGAACAAACATGAAAATCATCTTTTGTCCGTGCCAGTATTCCGTCGTTCTCTTTTTGATCTCCACTCTGGGAAAAAGCAAGGAGGCAGGCCTGTGACCAATTTGTATGTCACTAATGGCACTCGAGGAACCCGGTCAAATTCTGTGTGTCTTTTCCAATTTTCGGAGATTCTTGGACTTGAAGTTGAGGCATAAAACAGAACTGGCCCTGTGTGTAATCTTCAAACTGGGAGACTTCATGTGCCAGAGAGTGGAGGGGGGTGGGGGGGGGGGGGGGTATCAAACTCAGTAAAGGACCGTATTTTTCCTGTAACCGAAAATACTTCTAAAAGACGTCCTTTCATGCATGAACTTGTGTCTGTTGTCCAGTGCTGGGATCAGGAACACAGTAAGAGGGGGTCATCAACTCTCCCAGCTCGGTAGAATGAAACTCCAAGCTCCTATGCAGATTTTTTTGGTGCCACAATGCCATTAAAGCTGCATATAACTGCTCTGGGGACTATTTTTTTTTTTTTGTCTCCCTGCTCAGGTTTCTTTCTGCTTGACCTCAAAGGGAAGAGAAATGACGCAGCTGAGAAACAGGACAGAAGCAAGTCGACTAATTTCCACGCCTGATTACGAGGCTGTGGTTTAATGAAGGGACCTGGTTTGGCTGCCGCCTGTGGCACTGCTGGTTCACGTGAACGCGTGGAGGAGTCCGTGCTCGGGGCTCGTCTGTTCCCCGGGAACGCGCTGCCTTTGGAGGAGCTGTCACAGGTGAACGCGCCACAGATTCAAGGGAAGAAATACACCTTCTCAACCAGAGCCGGTGTTCTGTCAATCCTTGCTACCTGCCGAGAAATGCTACTTTGTGGTTCTGCACATGCGCACAGTCGATTTTCAAAGTTTGCATCATTTCTTGCATGATGTAAAATGGATGATAAGGGATGTTGAGTATTTGATCCTTCAAAATACACTACCCATGACATGAATTGCATTACACTTTGTGAACATTATACGATAAAGAGAAAAAAACAACAATTCTATCGCTTTATTTAATATTAATTCAGTCATTCGCCTTTATTTGACCAGGCAGGTCATTAAGAACATTCTTATTTACAATGACGGCCTGGCAAGCGACAAGGACCACTTGTGGAAAAATTAAGTGGTTTAGGGAGTAAAACACAGTAAAATTGTAGCTCTACAAAGATGGAAAACCATTAGGTAGCATTTTTTGGCAAAGCAGCAGAAATTGGCAGAACACCGGCCCAAGGCATAAGCAAACTAAACGGCTGCTTAGGGCCCACTAGGGGGCCCCCAAGAGTTGAAAAAAATAAAATATATAAAAACATTTATATGTGAGTGATGATTTATACATTATCAAAGGTATGTTATTGTACAAAAACACAATAATTAATATTATTACATGAACAATATTTATATATTATAAGAATTATATATAAGAATGTATTCTTATATGGAGAACATATTGACGAGGTTCTGTTTATCCAAGTTGAGTGATTTTAATTATAGTTCTAGTTTTTGTAGTACTTTGTTGTCGCACTTAATTGTTGTTGTTCCACTTCAAATTGTTGTTGCACATTGCTGTTGGAGTTTATTTAAAACCAAAAATAAAGTAGATAACGTGTTTACAGTAAATGGTTTATAAATGATCTATTGGATTATTTTGTTTCTTTTAGTCGGCTTACACTGTAGATGACACTCAGTATCACACTTAGTACTATATCACTTTAAATATTAAATGTAAATCAACCCCAGGCTGCTCTTGTAGCTGAATTTGCTCCATTCCAGATTAAAAACCATAGATGGTAAAAACCTGTCAGGCTGACAGTAGGATGATGGAAACAACTCTGCTGCAACTGTGACCTTTGACCTTTTATCTGTTGTTCTCTGTGTGGCCAGTAGGGGCAGCTGCTGACTTTGATCAATATTAATTAAAAGATTTTTCTGCAAGTTTGTTAATCTGTTGTTGCTTCCATGGTCTTAATCACTGTGGATTACAATCTAACTACAACAAAAAGTTCTTGCATCTAGTTTTACAAGTGTATTTGTAATGACAGGGAAGAACATGAAATAAGTTTATAGTGGGTGTGTGAATGATCAATAATCAGTATTATTGGCAGTAATAGAGGGCCCCAAAATCACATTTTGCTTAGAGCCCCATGCAGGCTTGGGCCGGCCCTGCATCCACTGGCCGGTAGGGCGTCTCTGAGGGAGATTAGTCCAGTTGAAATTTGAATAAAACACTTTTTCATACGTTTCAGAGCATCATCTGAGGAGAGCTGCAGTCTGGACGGTAAAAGGTCCAGGTGGAAGGTCGACAGCAAAGGCCCCCGGTCCCCAGGTCAAGTCTAATCCCAAGATCAGAGCTGCAGGTCCTCAGGGAACACTGAGAACATGACAATCATTGATCAGTCATCAGTTGACCATGTTTTTGGCATCGTGGAATGACATATGTCAAGATGTCTCAATATTCATGAGGACAGCTTTGGTGTTTCACAGACTTGTGCATCTGCAGTGTCACTCTTTAAGCAAACTATTAACACTATTAACATAAAAGAATTCAAATTGTTTGGGAAGAAACATCTCTTGAATAGATACATATAAAACTTATTTAATTATTATTAAATAAATAAATAATGTAGATAGTATATGGGTATGGGTATGTATGTATGTATATGTATATATATGTATATATATGTATATATATGTATATGTATATATGTGTATATATGTATATATGTGTATATATATATATATATATATATATATATATATATATATATATATATATATATATATATATATATATATATATATATATATATATATATAGCCTATATATAATATAACTAAAAAACATTTATTAAAAATGGTTATTGGTGCAAACTATGATAACTATACATTGTTTGAATTTGAAATAAAATGTATGAATATGTATTGTTTTTATTTAGGCTATATCTAAATGTTAAACGGAATTACTTTTAATTTTTTTTCTTTATTTTCTGTTTTTCCTTTCTTTTATATATTTTATCTTTAGGTTTGCTTTTAATTTTCTGTTGTAATGTACTGTGTATTATGTGTCGAAATAAGTTTATAATAATGGGTGTGTGAATGATCAATAATCAGTATTATTGGCAGTAACAGAGGGCCCCATCATGCAGGCTTGTGTCTGTTCTCAGCCCGAGGGCGGGGGCGGGGGCGGGGGCGGGGAGCGCATAAAAACAGCGCACCCTCCTCTCCTCGCCCTGCTGTGCGTAAACGCGGCGCACAGAGCGGGCGCAGGTGTCGGGTCGGCGGGCATCGTGGAGACGTGGAGGGCGGCGGGTGCGTGGAACAGATCCCCGCAGGACGCCTGGTATTCCCCAGCTGCTGTCAGGTGTGCATCGCTCCCAGCCAGCCCACATCTGCTGCTCCACCCCCCCAAGAGAGGAGCCTGATCTCCAGGGATGCTGTGAAACTTCGGAGCGCATCGCTCCTCCGGGCCGGGAAAAGTCTCCTCCGCTCCCCGGGGAGATCTGCTGGGAGATTTGCTGAATAAGCGGAGGATGTGGGGACTCGCCTTCCGCAGGAGCCGTTTGTACCAGCGTGCCTGTCGCAGGGATGCCGGCGTGTAAGGTGCCGGTGCCGGTGCCGGTGCCGGGGCTGGGCAGACTGGTTCTGCTGGTCCTGGTTCTGCTGGTGCGGCGCAGCGGAGCAGGTGAGGGGGGGCTCATATCTTTAGGCCGGTAGGATGACGTCCCAAATCTATTTATATATTTATATATGTTTATATAACTGATGGCCTCGCGTTGTCCTACATTACTCCCTTCTTTTGTTTTGAAATGCCATCTGCTGTTTGTCTTATTCCTGCCTCTCCCTGGTAAATGTTGCGTCTTCCCATCGCATGTAACCTGAGCAGGTCTTCGTCCAGCAGGGGCGCCTCCAGAAATATTTCATAATGGTGGCCAGGTGGGCCACTTCAATTCTTCGGGTGGACACCAAAGCTAAAAGCCATCATTACAGGATTTTATTATACTGTTGTAGTATACAGGCTCAGAAATCCTTTTTTCTTTGTAACTTTCTAACTTGTCTGCATATATATTAATGGATAATACCATGTTGGTAAAAACCTAAGGCATATATATATATATATATATATATATATATATATATATATATATATATATATATATATATATATATATATATATATATATATATATATATATATATATATGTATATATATATATATATATATATATATATATATATATATATATATATATATATATATATATATATATATATGTATGTATATATATATATATATATATATATATATATATATATATATCTCAATTTTTAATATATAATATATATCACATCTATTTTATGTATATATATATATATATATATCATTTTTTATATATTTTATTTATTTTTTATTATTAGGCTCAGAAATACTTAAAGAAACGCCTACTGATATGCATTTGGCCAAAATGATTTGGGATGAAACGCATAACTTACGATAGAATCTATGTGACAGGCAAGTGTTTTTTTATTTATTATTGAAGCAAGTGGGGTGGCCAGCAGATTTGTAGGGGGGGGCATGGCCACCCCTGCCCCCCCCCCCCCCGGTGGCGTCACTGCTGTCCAGGGGGTAAAGGGGCTGGATGCTGTGACAACAGCAGCACAATGGTCACGCAAATTAATAATTAATGGGTAAAAAAAACAATGAGGAGGACTTTGGTCTTGTCCTGACGTCAGTGCTTTTTTCGAAAGCGTGTCTGTCCCCAAATCTGAATCCCCCTCTCTGACATCGCCTTTCCTTTGTACTGAGAGCACTCTTCTTTTCCTCCACTGACTCTCAGCCACCGTCTCTGTCAGTTTCTAGATGTGTGGACCGTGCCTGCAGTCCGCCGATAGGGAACCTGGCTACTGGCCGGATGCTCCGAACCCTCCACCAAAGCCTGTGCCCCCACCCTGCTGTGAAGCAGGGCTGCCAGGAGGACGCCCACCCCCCTGCTCTCATGGCCGATGACCCTTTCTCACATCCGGAGACCTGGTGGGCATCGGGAGGACGCAACCCCTCTCAGGAGGCACAGGACGAGATACGCTTGGATCTGGAAACGCACTTCTGTCTGTCTCACGTCGTCCTGGTTTTCAAGTCCCCCCGGCCTGCTGCCATGGTCATTGAACGCTCAACAGACTTTGGGAAGACCTGGGAAGCTCTCAAGGTCTTTGCAAAGAACTGCAGCGTGGACTTTGGCTTGCCCGATGACCTTGATCAGCCGGGGTCTCTCTGCACGTCCCGTTATTCTTCTGCTCAGCCCTGCAGCGGTGGCGAGGTAAGAGATCTGCAGGGATGTAGACGGTGCATGGATGTGTTGTGTACAGAGGAGTCTTCAGTATTCACATTCATTACTCAAGTAGAAGTATAGATACTAGAGTTTATAAATACTCCTGTAGAAGTTGAAGTATCAACTCAAGTTTTTTACTCAAGTAAAAGTATAAAAGTACTGGTTTCAAAACTACTTAAAGTATAAAAGTAAAAGTAATGTAAGGGGGAAAAAAGCCATTACGGACAAAAGCCATTGAAAATGAATGTATCTTAGTATAATGCAAATATATTAAAGAACCATATATGTGTACTATTGAGCATTAACATGTGTTTCAGAGAGCAGGAGATATGATGACTAGTTGCCTATAAGTATTGTAATGGTGCAAAAAGTCAAACTTCATGTTCATGTTATCATTTATCCTAACCTTTATTGGAATGTACATCCAAGTTTAGTTTCAGGAATCTGAGGGAACGGATGTAAGAACAAAACTGGACAAGAACATCTGAAACAACCACAACCAAATTCACTCTATCCGGATGGAGCAATTTAACTGGATAGTTTTTATTTAAAGGCCAAAATGAAATAGAGTAACGAGGCTGTTTTTAAAATGTAAGGAGTAAAAAGTACAGATAATTGCGTGAAAATGTAAGGAGTAAAAGTAAAAAGTCGTCTGAAAAATAATTACTCCAGTGAAGTATAGATAACCAAAATTTCTACTTAAGTAAGGTAACGAAGTATTTGTACTTCGTTACTTGACACCTCTGGTCGTGTACTACAATGCTGGGACCGTTGTTGTTACCTGCTCTATTTAACCTTCTACTGTAGGTGATACTGCGCTCCCTCGACCCCACCGCCTCTCACACACGAGACCCCTACAGTCCTGAGACCCTCGCCCTCCTGACCCTCACTAATCTCCGCATCAAACTCCTAAAAGCTCAGCCTTGTCCTGCATCTCTGACCCCCCCCTCTGGATGGACAGGCTCCCCAGTCTCAGCTCCGGCCCCCAAACCCCAGCACACGCCCTCAGCACCGTACGCTATTTACACAGTATTGGCCAGAGGAACCTGCCTATGCCACGGCCATGCTGAGTACTGTGCACCGTACACCGGCAGCGAGGACCGACCGGAGGACAGGAACGTGGTGAGCAGCTGGAACTTACGTCTGTGTCCAAGGAGAAGGTTAACGACTGCACAGTGCAGTGTTTGTTGATCTGATATGTTCTGTTACAGCAGTGTTTCTCAATCCTGGTCCTCGTGGGCCCCTGTCCTGCATGTTTTAGATGTTTCCTTGCAACAACACACCTGATTCTAATTAAAGGTCCTCATTAGCTTGTCACCAAGGTCTGCACAATTCTGTTGATGACACAGGTACTTTTATCACGGTGTGTTGAATAGGCCTGTGTTGAAAAAATCGATTTCCCAATTCTAAATCTATTCTCATATTAATTCCTAAAAATCGATTCATATGTCTAAAGATCGATTTTTTTTTTTCTTTTTTGGGTTTTTTTTTTTTTTTTTTAATGTATTTTTTTTTTCATCATTACATTACAACTTTTGGTTATTTTTTTGTTTATCCCCAAAAAAGGAATGTTTTGTTGGACACGAGAATAACTGGTGCCATGTTTTTGCCTTTAAATATGTTTAAAGGTATGAAAACATTAAAGTGTTAGGTTGTAATTGCATAAATTGTCTATTTCATTACTTTATATACTGTCTTGGGGTTACATTTGCAAAAAATGCTAAAAACCAAATGCTCAAAAATTAAAAACCAAAATAGACCGAAAATGGAACAAATAAAAACGGAATGTGGGAATGTGCTGCCCTGGATCTGTTTGGTAATTCTGACCCACACGATGTTTCTGAAAGCAGTTATATCAGCATTCTGGGAACTGATTGGTCCTTACAGCATCATTAGCTGCCAATACTTGCTGTTGAATCTCAATATAATACTAATATTAATACGTTGCATAACTACAGTCATATAATTGAGCAACAGCTCAAAAAACAGTTTTAATAACACTAACCCAAATCAATATCGGAATCAAATCAAATCGGATCGAATCAAATCTTGATAATCGATTCTGAATCTTAAGAATCGGAATCGAATCGATTCTTGACATTTGAATCGATCCCCAGCCCTAGTGTTGAAGCAGGGTAGCATCTAAGTCATGCAGGACAGGGGCCCACGAGGACCAGGATTGAGAAACACTGTGTTACAGGATGTTAGGCCCCGGAATAAAGACAAGACGGAAACTTTTAATTTGTTTGATTTCCATGTTCCACTAGATTCCTGCATGTAATTTATGAGTCTCCCGGCGGCTGTAACGTGAGTTCATGTGGCTGAGTGACTGAGCGGGCTGAGATGTGTTTTCCAGGTGTTTGGGAGGTGCCTCTGCGCTCACAACACAGGAGGGGATCACTGTGAGACGTGCGCGCCGCTCTACAGAGACAGTCCTTGGAGGCCGGCCAACGGCAGCAGCGGCGAGCCCAACCCGTGTCAGAGTACGTGATCAATGAGGGGATTGTTTCTGGATCATTTCAGATAGATCTTCATTCTTGGAGGGATCACCAGAGATGCTTCTCCAGCAGGGAGGAGCAGGGGGATGGGGGGGGGGTTAGGTTTGGGCTCGAGCTAAGATATTTTATCGTAGTACTGTAAATGCAATAAAACGAGCATTGATCTGCCAAAACACAACCTGGAGTTGCAACCAAGCAGTGGTGCTTCCCGGGCCAGTGTTTACCAGCACGTCTTCAGTGTTGCAGCAGCCCTCCGTAGATCTGTGACCTCCGGCAGGAGGGTCCCCCCTTATGATCCAGGTCCTGGTCCAGATTTCTTCCTCCTAAAGGGGAGTTTTTCTTGCCACTGTTTGGCTTAATGCTTTTATCCCACTAGGGGAGTTTTTACATGCCATTGTTTATGTAATAATTGCTCGGGGATAGGGATGGGCGGTATGGACTAAAATATTTATCATGATAATTTCTGGCATTTATCCCGATAACGATAAAAATGACGATAAAAAAACCAAACAATTCAACTCCACCTTTGTAACTATAAATCTATCACCACATTCAGTCTTTGGAGCCCCCAAAACACTGCTCTAAAAGATACTAAATGCTACTAAACTACACCGATTAAATTGAATTAATAAAAACCAATTAAATGAGTTACACCTGTACTGCAAAACCTACCTTCCTTCCTTCCTTCCTTCCTTCCTTCCTTCCTTCCTTCCTTCCTTCCTTCCTTCCTTCCTTCCTTCCTTCCTTCCTTCCTTCCTTCCTTCCTTCCTTCCTTCCTTCCTTCCTTCCTTCCTTCCTTCCTTCCTTCCTTCCTTCCTTCCTTCCTTCCTTCCTTCCTTCCTTCCTTCCTTCCTTCCTTCCTTCCTTCCTTCCTTCCTTCCTTCCTTCCTTCCTTCCTTCCTTCCTTCCTTCCTTCCTTCCTTCCTTCCTTCCTTCCTTCCTTCCTTCCTTCCTTCCTTCCTTCCTTCCTTCCTTCCTTCCTTCCTTCCTTCCTTCCTTCCTTCCTTCCTTCCTTCCTTCCTTCCTTCCTTCCTTCCTTCCTTCCTTCCTTCCTTCCTTCCTTCCTTCCTTCCTTCCTTCCTTCCTTCCTTCCTTCCTTCCTTCCTTCCTTCCTTCCTTCCTTCCTTCCTTCCTTCCTTCCTTCCTTCCTTCCTTCCTTCCTTCCTTCCTTCCTTCCTTCCTTCCTTCCTTCCTTCCTTCCTTCCTTCCTTCCTTCCTTCCTTCCTTCCTTCCTTCCTTCCTTCCTTCCTTCCTTCCTTCCTTCCCGTTGTGCGTGGATTTAACGCAGAACCATAAATCAGTTTTACACAAAAACGTCACCAACAGGAATTTATCGCTTTTACAGCGAGATGACAAATTCTTACCGTGGGGAATTTTTTTGACGGTTTATCGTGAACGGTAAAATATCTCCCATTCCTACTCGGAGGTCATGTTCTGGGTCTCTGGAAAGATCCTAGAGACAACTTCTGTTGTAATAGACACTATATAAATAAAATTGAATTGAATTGAATGTGTGGAGATGGAGGAGCTCACATATAACTGGGACTGAAGCTCGGCCTCAAGAAGTGGGCCGAGACTCTGGAGCTGAACTAACAGCCTGATCGTGTTCTCCCCCCACATCTCCCTCTCGCTCTCCTCCGCGACGGGAAGAGTGCGAGTGCCACGGCCACGCCGACAGCTGCCACTTCTCCCAGCACGCGTGGGTTTCCTCCGGCGGCACCAGCGGCGGCGTCTGTGACCTCTGTCGACACAACACCGCTGGACGCAGGTGCCACCGCTGTCGCCATGGCTACCATCGCCACCCATCCTTCCCCCTGAAGTCTGCTCACGCCTGCACACGTAAGAGCCGGGGGGGGCAGGATGAGGACAGAATGTTTTCATGACTTTTCTATCATGTCATTCAACATTAATGAGCATATTAGAGTTGCTCTTCAAACTGTTCATCTACTTTCAGACTGTTCCTCTGCTCTTCCTCTGCTCTTCAGATTGTTCCTCTGCTTTTCAGACTGTTCCTCTGCTTTTCTTCTGCTCCTCAGACTGTTCCTCTGCTCTTCCTCTGCTCTTCAGATTGTTCCTCTGCTTTTCTTCTGCTCCTCAGACTGTTCCTCTGCTCTTCAGACTGTTCCTCTGCTCTTCAGACTGTTCCTCTGCTCTTCAGACTGTTCCTCTGCTCTTCAGATTGTTCCTCTGCTTTTCTTCTGCTCCTCAGACTGTTCCTCTGCTCTCCAGACTGTTCCTCTGCTCTTCAGATTGTTCCTCTGCTGTTCAGACTGTTCCTCTGCTCTCCAGACTGTTCCTCTGCTCTTCAGATTGTTCCTCTGCTGTTCAGACTGTTCCTCTGCTCTCCAGACTGTTCCTCTGCTCTTCAGATTGTTCCTCTGCTGTTCAGACTGTTCCTCTGCTCTTCAGATTGTTCCTCTGCTCTTCAGACTGTTCCTCTGCTCTTCAGACTGTTCCTCTGCTCTTCAGACTGTTCCTCTGCTGTTCAGACTGTTCCTCTGCTGTTCAGGCTGTTCAGGCTGTTCCTCTGCTGTTCAGGCTGTTCAGGCTGTTCCTCTGCTCTTCAGACTGTTCCTCTGCTCTTCAGACTGTTCCTCTGCTGTTCAGGCTGTTCAGGCTGTTCCTCTGCTCTTCAGACTGTTCCTCTGCTGTTCAGGCTGTTCAGACTGTTCCTCTGCTGTTCAGATTGTTCCTCTGCTCTTAAGGCTGTTACTCTGCTCTTCAGACTGTTCCTCTACTGTTCAGATTGTTCCTCTGCTCTTCAGACTGTTCCTCTGCTCTTAAGGCTGTTCCTCTGCTCTTCAGATTGTTCCTCTGCTCTTCAGATTGTTCCTCTGCTGTTCAGACTGTTCCTCTGCTCTTCAGACTGTTCCTCTGCTCCTCAGACTGTTCCTCTGCTGTTCAGACTGTTCCTCTGCTCTTCAGATTGTTCCTCTGCTGTTCAGACTGTTCCTCTGCTCTTCAGACTGTTCCTCTGCTGTTCAGACTGTTCCTCTGCTGTTCAGATTGTTCCTCTGCTCTTAAGGCTGTTCCTCTGCTCTTCAGATTGTTCCTCTGCTCTTCAGACTGTTCCTCTGCTCCTCAGACTGTTCCTCTGCTCTTCAGACTGTTCCTCTGCTCTTCAGATTGTTCCTCTGCTGTTCAGACTGTTCCTCTGCTGTTCAGACTGTTCCTCTGCTGTTCAGACTGTTCCTCTGCTGTTCAGACTGTTCCTCTGCTGTTCAGACTGTTCCTCTGCTCTTAAGGCTGTTCCTCTGCTCTTCAGACTGTTCCTCTGCTCTTCAGACTGTTCCTCTGCTCTTAAGGCTGTTCCTCTGCTCTTCAAACTGTTCCTCTGCTCTTAAGGCTGTTCATCTGCTCTTCAAACTGTTCCTCTGCTCCTCAGACTGTTCCTCTGCTCCTCAGACTGTTCCTCTGCTCTTAAGGCTGTTCCTCTGCTCTTCAAACTGTTCCTCTGCTCTTACTCTGCTCTTCAGACTGTTCCTCTGCTGTTCAGACTGTTCCTCTGCTCTTCAGACTGTTCCTCTGCTCTTAAGGCTGTTCCTCTGCTGTTCAGACTGTTCCTCTGCTCTTCAGACTGTTCCTCTGCTCTTCAGACTGTTCCTCTGCTCTTCAGACTGTTCCTCTGCTCTTCAGACTGTTCCTCTGCTCTTCAGACTGTTCCTCTGCTCTTCAGATTGTTCCTCTGCTGTTCAGGCTGTTCCTCTGCTCTTCAGACTGTTCCTCTGCTCTTACTCTGCTCTTCAGACTGTTCCTCTGCTCTTCAGACTGTTCCTCTGCTCTTACTCTGCTCTTCAGACTGTTCCTCTGCTGTTCAGACTGTTCCTCTGCTCTTCCTCTGCTCTTCAGACTGTTCCTCTGCTCTCCAGACCTTTCCTCTGCTCTTCAGACTGTTCCTCTGCTCTTCAGGCTGTTCCTCTGCTCTTCAGACTGTTCCTCTGCTCTTCCTCTGCTCTTCAGACTGTTCCTCTGCTGCTCAGGCTGTTCCTCTGCTCTTCAGACTGTTCCTCTGCTCTTCAGGCTGTTCCTCTGCTCTTCAGGCTGTTCCTCTGCTCTTCAGACTGTTCCTCTGCTCTTCAGACTGTTCCTCTGCTCTTCCTCTGCTCTTCAGACTGTTCCTCTGCTGCTCAGGCTGTTCCTCTGCTCTTCAGACTGTTCCTCTTCTCTCCAGGCTGCTGGTGTGATCCTCAGGGCTCCCTGCCTCCCCTGCCGGGGGAGGATGGACCGTGGTGTCACCCCCGCACCGGCCAGTGCCGCTGCAAACCGGGCGTGGGGGGCGTGAGCTGCAGCCGCTGCCTTCCGGGGTCCTGGGGCTTCGGAGAGGGCGGGTGCAGACCCTGCACCTGCCGGAGCAGCTGCGACCCGACCACCGGACGCTGCCGGGACAGGTACACCAAACCTCCGACCAGCCGTCGCTCACGTAGGGGCCGGGTGGAGTGAGGATAAATACTAAAGAAAGATGTATATCGGTTACAGGAGTTAAAATATGGAACAGCCTAAATAATGAATTAAAAAACTGTAGCTCAATAAATAAATTTAAAACGAGGTATAAATCCAATATAATCGAAAGATACAGAACATTAGTGTGATACAAAATTATATATATATATATATATATATATATATATATATATATATATATATATATATATATATATATATATATATAATGCTCCATACTAAATGAAACGATTACAATAATAAGAATAATTGTTGTTGTAATAATAATATTTATATATCTGTTAGTTGTTTTCCGAGATCCGTCTTCTGTTTGTTTTTTAATTGATTTTTCTGTCATATTTACGTTTGTCTTCCTTCTTGTTTTGCATGTGTGTTTACTTTGCTGTTTGTTTTTGTTGTGATTGTTTGTCCTTGTTGTATCAGTATCAACTATGAAGTAAAGTTAAAAAGGGTAGGCACAATAAGCTTAGGCTTCAGCCTACACCTTTTGATCGGGTTATTCTTTACTTCTTTTTTTTACTTCTTTTTTTATTATTTCTTTTCTACGAAACGAAATGAAATGTGTTGTATCAATTGATACTGATCGACCAAATAAAACTCCTACTACCTACCTGACAGTATCTCGGTGGAGCTCAACCGAGGACCGCTCCAAATGTCCTCGGTTCCTCCTCTCAACATAAACTCAGCATTCCATTCCACAATCTCTCCAGGCTACGACAGTCAAGGTGATGCTTGATCATCAACGTCACACAGACTCCATTTAACTCTGACACCACAGCGAGGCTCATGGTGGCACTTCTACCTTTACTGACAGCAGGTGTAATAAGCATACACAGGCTTGTGAAATGGTTCATTAAAGATGAATGAGTGAAATATTACATTTATTTATCAGGAATATTTTGACTAAAGTAAAGCCCACCGCAGCTTAGTTGCATAAATCTGAGCTCGCCTCCCGATAACCTGCATTACAGCTCTATTACAGTCTCTGTTGATACGTAGCGTCGACTCACTTCACACGTGTAGACTTTGTAATCTTATCCTACTCTTCTTTGCAAGAAAAGTTCAGGCTTGTTCACGTTGGAAGGGGCGGGGGGGTTAAGCAAATACCACGGCAACAGCTGACCGTGTGCGTTCAACCAGAATCACATGAGATGATAGCAGGGGTGTTTCCTTTACCCTTTTTTGTTTATTGGAAGATCACATACAGGACTGTCTCAGAAAATTTGAATATTGTGATTTTCTGTAGTGCAATTAAAAAACAAAAATGTCATACATTCTGGATTCATTACAAATCAACTGAAATATTGCAAGCCTTTTATTATTTTAATATTGCTGATCATGGCTTACAGCTTAAGAAAACTCAAATATCCTATCTCAAAAGAATTTGAATATTCTGGGAATCTTAATCTTAAACTGTAAAACATAATCAGCAATATTAAAATAATAAAAGGCTTGCAATATTTCAGTTGATTTGTAATGAATCCAGAATGTATGACATTTTTGCATTACAGAAAATAAAGGACTTTATCACAATATTCTAATTTTCTGAGACTGAGGACTGAATAAACCAGTGCAGTTGGGTAAATTGATGGGCTGTTGCCTCTTTTTTGCTTGAAAGTTGCCTCATAGTGGGTAAGTAAATCTGCCTTTTAAAATTATTAATTGTTGAATGAAGTTCATAAAATGGGTGAGAATTGAAAAATAATTTTCTGATTGATTTTTCTGATTGATTTTTCTGATTCTGATTGAGCCGGACATTAAACTATCTTGCAAATAGATTTATGGACTGTGTTTAGCTACATTGTGGAGTTAGAACTTTAGATTTTGGATGCATTCACACCCAGCCCTGTTTGGTCAGCTTTAAATGGACCACTACAGTTGTAGTACAACTTCATCTTATAATGTTATGTGTCTTATTCTAAATCTGCAGTTACACAAATAACCAAGTGTTAAACATCCCCATGGGTGGAAGGATCCCAGACGTGGATGAGGTGCTGACGGCTGAGGACGACGCGCGCTGGTCCAAGGAGCTGGCGGTCTCTGCTCTGCGCTACACAGGTGACGAATCTGAGGATTCAAACCAACGTCCCATCACGGCCGTGGAAGTAAACTAGGGCTGGGATCCATTCAAATGTCAAGAATGGATTGATTCTGATTCTTAAGATTCAGAATCGATTATCAAGATTTGATTCGATTGCGCTATTGATTTGGGTTAGTGTTATTAAAACAGTTTTTTGAGCTGTTGCATGAATTATATGACTGTAGTTATGCAACATATTAATACTAGTATTATATTGAGATTCAACAGCAAGTATTGCAGCTAATGATGCTGTAAGGACCAATCAGCTCCCAGAATGCTGATAGAACTGCTTTCAGAAACATCGTGTGGCAGAATTACCAAACAGATCCAGGGAGGAAACAGAGTCGTATGAAACCGTTTTTGTTTTTTCCCACATTCTGTTTTAATTTTTTCCATTTTCTGTCTATTTCGGTTTTTAATTTTTGAGAATTTGGTCTTCAGCATTTTATGCAAATGTAACCCCAAGACAGTATATAAAGTAATGAAATATAGCCAATTTATGCAATTATAACTGAAACTTCATACCTTTTAAACATATTTAAAGGCAAAAACATGGCACTAGTTATTCTCGTGTCCAACAAAACATTCCTTTTGTGCATAAACAAAAAAAATACTAAAAGTTGTAACGTAATGATGAAAAAAAAAATTGATCTTTAGACATACGAATCGATTTAGAATCGGAAAATCGATTTTTTTCAACACAGGACTAAAGTAAACCGTCACATGTGTGTGTGTGTGTGTGTGTACAGGGAAGTGCAGGTGCAAGGAGAGGAGGCTTAGCAGCGCGTCAGACTTGTGCAGGACGGACCTGGACTACGGTGAGAACACGTCTTAGCTGGCAGCATGACGCTCTACAGCACGGCCCGTGTTTCACACGCTGCTTCTCCATCTCTGACCCGCCAGTGATCAAGGCCGGCGTGCTGTCTGCTCACGACAAGGGCAGTCACGCAGAAGTGCGGGTCAAAGTCCGGAAAGTGCTGCGGTCGGGCCGGGAGCTGAGCCCCGGGACCATCAGCATCTACCCTCTGTCGTGGACGAGCCGCGGCTGCACCTGCCCCTTACTCAACCCCGGTGAGACGCGGTTCCTTTACTCAGTCACTACGTTTACCTGCAGTCAATAACCCTTTCTAACCGGAATATTAGCAATAACCCGGTTTTGCACAGCCATGTAAACACCAATAACCCCTTTGAATAACCGGAATTTGCTCATATTCCGGTTTTTAGAAAAACCCGAAAATGACCCCTGGGTTAAGCCTGATTTATGGTTCTGTGTTAAACCAACGCAGACCCTACGCCGTTGCCGTGACGCCTTCGGACTTCTCTGTCATTCCATTTCTCCGCGGTGCAATACCCCCCAGAGCGCTAGGGGGGTGCGTTCTTTTTTCCGGAGAAAAGAAAAGGCGATTCATGCTCGAAAACCCTCCAATGTGGCTGAATTATAACAATTTTATTGTTATCGTCGTTTCTAGTTGATTTTTTGTTTAGCTTCCGGCTTTTCCGGGTACAGTGAACAATGGCGACCGAGAGAGAACCGGAACCGGAAATGCGTTGCTACCAAGCAAACCAATCACAGCCCTCTCCGTCTGCGTTGGGTTACAATTTTTGGGAGGTGCAGGTCAGGCTACGGCGTAGGCTACGGAGAGGTAGCCGCGTACCCTACGCCGTAGGTTTAACGCAGAACCATAATTCAGCCTTTACTCCTTTTCTAACCCGAATATTTGGTCATGTATCGCCTAACGGGATTTCCCCATCAAAAAGGAACAGGAATTTGTTTTCTGCTCATGTTCTTTTCGCAAGGAATCTTGGTCTTTTGAGTCCAGGAAGTTCTTATAAACACAGAGAAACACAAGTCCAGGAGGAGACTAATCACTTCATAAATGTAATGAAGGATATGAACATTTCTGCATTTGTAGATGGTAGAAAGTACCGGGATAGAAGATTTACAAAAAGGTGAGCGAAAAGTTGCGCAAAGCAGCATTTGTATGAACGCCGCCAGACCAGATCAAGCATCGCAGTACCAGAACCAAAGCGCAAACTTACTGAGCTGTTCATTATCCACCGTGCTGCTGTTATTGTTGTCGTTTTGGATTTGGATACAGGAAGAAGAAGCGGAAATGACGGGAATTGCGTCATGATGTTCTCCGGGTGGGTGTTAACCACATTTTCTAATGATTTGGAAAGGAATTGCTGCAGTAAACTGGCTTAGAATGGCCTATTTTACTGTCATGAGGAGGAAATATTGTAGAAAAACATTAATGTCCACACTAGTATAAATACAGGTTTGCATGGCCTCACAAAAGGATGCCGTTTACAATGAGGTGGCGGCACTTATGATTCTAATGAAGTGAGAGAATCAGAATGCATGACAGTTGTAGTCAAAATACAGAACCCTTTTATTTATCAAAATTTGCAAACAACGTTGTGGAGAAGTGGGGAGCGGTAGCTACGTCTGCTTGTAGCTTAGCTCTGTGCTTTTCGTATAAGTTGGGGATTGCTATTTGGCTAAAATATTTTCGACTCGGTATCTCGTACCACGTCTTTGCCTAGGTGGACCGTGATCGCGTTTGTAATCTCAATCCACCGTTTGCTCTTTTTATCATAGGCAGTCCCCCTAGCAAAGGCGTCTTTAAGTGTTGTCTGACTTGACTTTTCTCCCACACTTCTAGTGTTACCTGTAGACGTGTTGGACGCAGATCTCAGCTTCATGCATTCTTGATATTCTATCACATGTTTGCGGCTGAGGTGGTGGAGCAAGTTGCTAGTGTTGCCTCCCGCGGCTACAACTTTAGCTTTACAACACTTGCAGATGATTGTTGTTTGTTGGACGTCGTCTTTTTTAAAGCCAAAGAATTTCCACACAGCCAACACGGCTCCTCTTTTTGGAACAAGTTCCCCTGTGTCATGTTCTGGAACAGTTGTGGGACTTTCGTTTTCAGCCATCTTCACCCACATATGTCCACTGTAAACAATGCAACTGCTAAACAGTCCCCTCACTCACTACGTTCCGCCGCACGGCGGAACGTAGCGCCGCGCTGTGTTTCCAACGTTGTGTACGCTACTGTACATACTCACCGGTATTACGGTATATGAAAAATTCATACCATAAGAAAAATAAACACCGGTATTCGGTATGAACCGGTATACCGCCCAGCACTAATGACACACTCTGCTCCCCTCCCTCCAGGGATGGAGTACCTGTTGGCCGGCCCGGAGGAGCCCGGGACCGGCCGTCTGCTGGTCACCATGCAGAGCCTGGCCGTCCCCTGGACGCCCCGACTCGCTGCGTTTGTGTCGGAGGCCGTGAGGACCGGCTGCTCGTGACCCGGCAGGGCCGGACGTGCGTCGGACGACCTCCGACCTGGAGCTGCTCCTAACTGCCACCTCAAAGACAAGCCTGCTCACAAAGCTGACGCCGGGTCGTCTCCACGTCACAGTAAAGCTGAACATTTCCATTTAAGAGCAAAACAACCACGTCAGAGACATAAACAATCACTTATATACGCAGAATATTCTTTAACTAGAGAGATTTTGTTTTAATTTTGTTTTAAGTGTTGCTAAAAATAACCGTCTCCTTTTGTTTCCTGCTATTTGCTCATCCGTTGACTAATAAATGTAAGAAAACTATCCCGTAAAAGTGGATATTGCTCTTTCATTTCAAGAAAACGGTAGTGGAAAATCTTTACATGACCATTTTAATCTGGACATTTCTGTGAAAAACACTTAAATACTTGACTGACAGTGAATGGTCGTGTTGGTAAAAGCATTTATGCAGACACGTGCACACGATACAGTTAACGGCCACGGTTGTTACGGTAACAGATTAAGACCCTGTAGTTGTTACATGACAGTGTTACAGTTGGAGACATCAGAACACACGCGGCGGCTCGGCTCCCTTTTCCTGGATTTTGGTGGCTCGAGGGACGAAAAGGAAGTTCAATTTAAAGTCAAAAGTGGAGCTTCTTCAGGTTCAAACGGAGAACGTCTCTAACAAAAGCTCTTCCGTTTGATCTGACGGGCAGCAGTTCAGCTATCCGGTATTTATACCTGCTTATTTAGGGGAACTGCAGGAGTTTATAGCAGCTCTTTCTGCCAGAAGGCCGAGGAACGGCCTGGACGGACGGACAGACGGGCAGGTTGCTCGTCCACCACATACTCCTAAAAGCATTTTAGAATCACCAATTAACCTAACCCTGCGTTCACACTGAAAGCGTCACGGGCGTCATAGGCAGCCGGCTGCCATTCATTGTCTATGAAAACGTGCGTCGAGAAGCGGCGGGGGCGGCCGGAGCAGAGCGTCAATTTGAAGTTGAAAAATCTGAACTTTATGCAAATGAGCAGCGGCGTCTAATCACAGACCGGGATTCCCGAAGCGAGAAGCCTCAATGCAGATTGTACTTTCATGTACACAAACGTACAATCACTCACATGCGTACATGAGCAGAGCTGTGCACTAACAAATGTATTTTATCAGGAATTAATATATTTCATCCAGCAAACTGACATTTTTGCTGATTTGACTGCCGTTTTTACCTGAACTGCTCATGTGAAACACGTATCTGATGTTGAGGAGCTGGATGGTCCCAACGATTTTATTTGCTACATCGATCCAATGCAAAATCATTAAAAACCGTGCTTATTAATCACAAAACACATGTTAAACATCATGACCAAATCCGTTCTAACCCGATGTGATCAGCGCAGACAGACTGCAGCTTCGCCTGAATTATGGTCTGCTTTAAATCGAAGGCGTAGCCGACGGCGTAGGGTTGTGGTACGGTGTGCGTCGCCATGTACCCTACGCCGTCGGTTCTGCGTTGGTGTGACGTGGAACCATAAATCAACCTAGGCCTATTTATGGTTCACCGGGAGCAAGGGCTCTGGCGGTTGATGTTGATCCGCGGACCAAACTTGTTAAGGAGCATCAAACTCACTCTTATCTACGCGGAAATAACACTAAAATATAAAGAAGGCGTCCCAAAGTGTGATCTATGGTGAAATAGGAAACTGAAGATGTGTAGGCTGTTCCCACTGTTCCCTCCAGTTCTGCAGCCTAGCTTTAGCCCCGCCCACTGCAGCTTTAGCCCCGCCCACAGCAGCTTTAGCCCCGCCCACAGCAGCTTTAGCCCCGCCCACTGCAGCCGTCGACAGTACCTGCAGCTTTCAGTGTGAACGCTCCAAACAGCGAGATGCTGGCGTCGGGAGATTTTTGACGCTTTCAGTGTGAACGCAGGGTAACGTGCATGTTTTTGGGGTGTGGGAGCCGGCGCACCGGGAGAAAACCCTACGCAAACACACCTCACACAGCCGGGAGTGGAACCAGAGACCTTCTTGCTGTGAGGCAACAGTGCTCACGCCGGTGCCGCCCGGGGGTTAAACCCGTGACGTGCAGGATATGAGCCGTTCAGCCGTCACAGCGAAGAGCCTGGCTCACTCTCAGTGCTGATGCTGCTCGGTCATTTTTAAGGGCTCTGAAAACACATTTTTTGCACATGAAGTCACGTTTCTCTGCAGGTCGTCCCTCTGTTAGCCGGTAAATGTTTCCCACGGGGTGTCAGAGTTGTTGCCGACGAGCCCCCACGTCAAGGCTCGGGCCGGCGAATCAGAGATGCCCATGAGAGCCACGGGCGGCGGGTTCGTGGGCTTTAGCTGGCAGTCTGGTTCTCTGCAGGCGACGCGCCGTCGGGCAAGGCCGATGACGGCGAGGACGACGCAGAGTCACTCTGGGGTAATAAGGCGGAGTCGTCAGAAGAAGCAGGAGCAGAATCAGGCTGGGATTCTTCTTGGGGGGAGCCGTCCTTCTCCTCCTCCTGGGGGTAAAGCTCGGGGAACCTCTGCATGCACTCTTGCATGCCGCGGAACTGGTCGATGCACTCGGAGCCCTTCACCTCCTCCCCGCTGTAGTGGAAGCAGGAAAAGGCCTCTTTGAACTGGGAGCCGCAGGGGCCGCTGGCCATGCCGCCCAGACACGGGCAGTTCCAGTTTATGTCTCCGTTGGGCAGGATCAGACCTGCAGAAAACACACAACTGCTTTCGTCACTTTTGCTCAGCAGGAACAAACACTTTAACTTCATCCGTCTGAGCTTAGGCTCCGTTTACACGGAGCAAAGACGGTGGCGTTTTCATGCGTTTTGGCCGTTCGTTTACACGAAAACGAAGCTCAAAGTCACCAAAAACTATCATTTCTGAAAAGTCCGGCCAAAGTGGAGATTTGCAAAAACCCCGTCTTCACGTTTGCGTCTAAACGGAGAGAAACGGACATTTAGGCTTCAGAACGTCACATTATGAGAAAGAAACGTCACCACACTGCAAAAACTCCAAATCTTAAGAATATTTGTCTCATTTCTAGTTAAAATGTTTAATTTTTAGTCAAAAAAATACCATTACACTTAAAACAAGACTCATCACTGGAAAAAAGTGAAAATTTACTTGAAACAGGTGAAAATTGTCAAATAAGTTATTTATCTGGTGATGACTTGTTTTAAGTGTAATGAGATTCTTTGACTAAAAATGAGACATTTTAACTAGAAATAAGATTTTGAGTTTTTGCAGTGCAGCGTCATGTGTGCGACCTGTGTTTACAATTAGTTTGGCCACCGTCAATATTTTCTTGTATTTGACCTGTTTTATATTCTAAAGTCACACTTAAAAGTAACTCCACTTCTCTGTCACTCAAAACAAAGACTCTCGTTCATCTTGGAAGTAACTGTAGTTACTCGTGTCATTTGTTGATGTTTTTTTCCAGGATTCTGATTGGCTAGCACAACTTTATCTTCTCGTTACACTGCCCCCTGTAGGTTTGGCTGCTCATAGCACCTTAACAGATATTTATGCAGGTTCCTGGAAATGATGGTATTTTTCAAAACGTAGAGGGGGAAATATCCGTTTTTGTAAATACCCGGCTATGTGGAAACGTGGCCTTAGACATCTAGACGTACCACTTGCAGATTTAAATTTGCTTTGCAGGTACGTCTGGTGACTATACGTTGTAGATCATTAACTATGTGCAAAAGTCCTGGAGAGCCCATCAAATCAGTCTGTACTGGTAGAGAGTGCAGACATGTGTAGCACGATGACAACAGAGCGGCAACGCAATCTGGATACAGCACTGAGGATTAACAGCCGTCTGAAACGACAGTTAAAGATTCTGACCTTTTCTCTACATAACTCAATCTCCTGTTGACTCGTGTCCGTGTCTCTGAATCCATCACCTTATTTGTTGCTCTGGTTGGCTGAAGCGCTAACCAACTGCATGCAAAGGCAGTTTGATGAGCAACCCTTGGATGGGGAGGCCCTTTGGGTCGATGCTGGTCTGATCTATCAGACCATCCGACTAACGCTGTTCTTAGAAATATGACTCATTTAACAAATAAATACATATAAAAAAGAACTCTCTTCTCACAAGTTCAATGTTTAGTTTTCTTCAGGAAATAACAGAAGCTGCTGGACAGATTTTATACTTCAGTGTCTCCACTTTAAAGCTGGAGGCGGTGGCTGGGGAGAGCAGAGGTCTGGAGATTAGTGATGCACCGAAAAAGGAAATTTGTGGCCGAAACCGAAAATAATAATAAACACTTGGCCGAATACCGAATAATACCGAACAATGGTTCCTCGCAATTTTTCATTTTTTTGCCAATTTTTCACCAATGCATAAATCAAATAAATGTGCAGTGAAATACCCGCCAGTCACAATTTGTCTTACTGTGCTTATTGTATTTTTTCTCATAATCCTTTTTCATTTTCTCCCGTTCAAATCCAATTAATCGGGTTGCGGCGGGGCTGATCTCAGCAATTTGAAGCTTTGTATAGTAATTGTAAAAATCTGGGTTATTTTCTTGGAGGATCTCGTCAAACATATCAGACAGTGAAGCGTACCGCACATGTAGTACGCGCCCTTTTCTCTGCTCTCTCCCTGATCTCCTGCGCTGTGCGTCCCGTCACCGTCTCCATCACCAAGCGGTTTCCCAAATCCAACTCAGCCTGGATCATTTCTCGTGTCCTCTGCTTTTTCCCACATCCAAGTAATGATCTGACATGTTTGCTGCATTAACAACGCACGCCCCCTCACTCCACATTGTTTGCCGTTTGATTGCGTCATCACACGCCGTTATTAGTTGTTACGTTTTTTCCCCACTTATTCCACCCAACGTGTTTTTTTGCTATTTTTGGGCGAAAAATGTCAGTTACCGAACATTCAGTGCATCAGTACTGGAGATCTCTGCTCAGACTGTTGCCCCGCTACCTAGTCCCAAGAAAAGAGTAGGAAAGGGACCGAGGGATGGATGGACGGATGGATGGATGGATGGATGCATGGACGGATGGATGGACGGATGGATGGATGGATGGATGAAGCGATTTGCCGGTGGGGATGGTGGGGATTTCCCCCCCCTCTATTTTTACACGTCCTACCCTCTGCTGAATTATTTTTATCCTCTGTGGGGACAAAATGTACCCCCCCTACCCAAAGTATTTTCACCATTACATCGTAATTAATAACAAGTAATGACAACCAAAATACACAGAGTCCGTGTTCATTCTGCTTGTGTGTGATTTTGATACCGCAGTCAGACGCATCGCGCCCACAGGAAGCAGTTTTATTTTGAAAACCAACTGGATTTTTCTTGCATTCCAAAAGACTTCCGGCCTGGCCCGCCCGCCAAAATAAAAGATACAGTCAGTGAAATGAATGAAAAAATGAAAAGAATCCAGAGCAGCAAATCCTCATATTTCACAGGATCACAACCAAAAATCCAGAGAAAAAATGCGACAGAAGATGAAACAAGATCTGACATTGCTGATCGAATGGTGGACAGCAACATCTCCCCCGCTGAGGAGCTCCCATGTTTTCTGTTAAACTGATATCGAGAAAGAATTAAAAAAATATTAATATTTTGTTTATTTTTATTTGGCACATTTAAAAACAATAGTAGGAGAAACTATTTCTGCAAATGCAGTGGTTCAGTTCATGTTCAAAATAGGCCTACCGCCTACGTTATGTAGCTTAAGTGTAAGGTTTACACAAGAAACAAGTTTTCATATAGCCTATACTGTTAGACCGCTGTTGTGTGGTAATATTTCTGAATAAAAATATTTCTCAAAATTATCCCCCCCTCTGGTTTTTTCACAAATCGCACCCTGGATGAAGGCATGCAAGCATGGATGGATGGATGGATGGATGGATGAATTATGGATGGATGGAGGAATTATGGATGAATGGATGGATGATGGTGTTGCCGGTACTGACCCTGCTCCTCGTACGGGTCGTTAGGATCTTCTGCCACCAGCTCCGCGTTACTCGGAGTCTCATGGTCTTCCTTCGTCACAAAGATGACGCGATCCTTACCTGAGGAGACAAATCAGAACCAACAGCTTAACTTCAGTCATGTGACAGAAAGTCAGTGATTTGTGCTGCATGTGAGCAACAGCGCCCTCTGGCGGAGGGTTAAAGTACCGCAGCGATCAGCGCCGGTACCTGCTAACATGTCATGTGGGGGACTGGAAATCCAGTTATTGCACAAGTTAAAACACATCAACTGACAAAGACGAACGCTGCCCCCGTAGCTTACCACTTGAAGTAATAAGGTTTTGGGTGATTTAGTGGCCGTTTCTGGGTGTTAGCCTAGCACGGCGGCTCCCGCATGATATTACACAGCGGTGATCGGAAAACGACGGAAAACAAAAGTTATATTACCTTCCTGCTTGCAGTACGACATGTCTGTTGAAGCTTTCGTCCGTCCTTCCTCTGGGATAAAATATGAGCAACGTGACGGAGATGATTCAACAACATTTGAGGTTGTTTCTGCCGCGACCCCGGCTTGTGACCTGTCCAAGCGCTGGCGCGTAATGATGACGTCACACCAGGGTTAACAACTAGATTAAAAAAAATGTTACGAACTACTTGCACTTTATTGTAGTTTTTTTTTGTGAAGAGAATCATTTTATATTTTCTGGACTATGATGATGCCTATGTATGTTTGTTTTTTATATTATTGAATGATGTCTGCCATTTATTTTAATGTTATTGTATTTTCTGAAATTGAAATAAAGTTTCATACAAAAAAAAAACTAAAAATGATATATCGGGAAATGCCCTGTGGTATATTTACTAATCTATTTATTCAACCTCTAGATTCTTTGAAAGCTATTTTAACACTTAAATCCGCATCGATCATAATTGATACGTTTATGAATTTATAAGACAACCGTATTCATCTCACAACTGTTTCATGCCATAAAAAACCCTAAAACACTTAAAAAACAAAACAGGATTTCCTGTGTATTTAATACGTCAGGAATTATAGAGTTAAAAGGTGACTGTTCACTGACAACACAATTCTCACCTCTTTTCTTCTGTCCTGGAAAATTCTCCACTTTGGAGCATTATTCTTAATATTTATTATTATTTATTCAGATTGCTATCAGACACGCTCAATCTGATCAATATGACAATAAATCTATCTACTGATCGAAATAATTGCATGTAAATATGACTTTTTGAAAGTAACACTTTATATCACTATGGTTATTATTACTCCATATATATATATATATATATATATATATATATATATATATATATATATATATATATATATCTTAGAGGAGCTTCTATAAATATTTCACATGGCTGCTGTTAGTTTTGAAAATAAACTCTCAAGGAATGTCCCGGAAAGGTTGGGGTTGTAGCTGCAGGTTTACGTGCCAGATTGATTACTTATTCCTGCCACATCAGTGCCTGACATCTCCATGTTAACAACTCTGAGCTGAATAAACCTGTAAGATACCTCAACCTGTAAGATACGCTTCATTTTTTATATTAAAGAGATGATGGCAAGAAAAATAGCAAAGTGATCAGATTAAATGTTCAAATCAATGTCGTCTTATTTGTTTCACTGTCAACAGGAGCAGCTGGTCAAAAATGAGGCTGACATTGTTATACAACGTTCTTACGAGCGCTCCTTTGATATTTTCTTGAATGTCACACTAAAAATAAAAGGCATATATCTAGAAATCCATATATGAGAAAAAGATTTATAAAAGAAAAACACTCAAAAGCCAAATGCAGAGGGCTATGTAACAATAAACTATATGTAAACATTCAGGCTGCATGTAAATAAGCAGACAGTACAATGATGTGAAGTATCACAACTTTGACTCCTAGCTGTATGAACTTGAGTGTTTATATATATATATATATATATATATATATATATATATTTATAACTCCCAACAGTTGTGATCTCCAGAAAACGGGTTTTCTCAGTGCTGAAACCGGAGATCAACCCAACAATGTCACGTGAAGGTCAAACACCTCGTGTTAAAGCTCCTGCGTAGTTCTGGGGGTGTCTTGTGTCGGTGCGTTGGTTACTGATTGATCCCAGCCCAGAACCCCCCATGATAATGATTTTAGAGAAAAACAGCAGTTCCAAGTGTGTTGGAAAACACTTTTTTTTTTTTTTTAATAACACAATTATGTTTGTTACAAAGTAAAAACAAAATGAAAACCCTTTGTCAGCCATATCAAACCCTCCCTCATCCCAACCATCTTGGCAGTTTTGTGCAGCAATTCAGTCTGAGAATAAGAGCACGACGGCACAGACAAACACTTTCCTTTGAGAACCCCGAGACGGAGGACAAACACTGTGCAACAGATCAGCGTGAACATCAATGTTGTCCTCGATTTAAGAAAAAAAATAAAAAATAAAAAATTAAAGATGAATCAAAACAACCCAGTCTGCCTGAGATTACCAGAAACAAAACCGGGAGTAAAGCATATTTCATTCCTGCTTTTCTCAGCCCCTAGAGACCCCAGGCTCGACTGCAAGTCCCCATACGAGTCCAGGCCCGGGGCTTCCAGCTGGAGACGAACATGCTGTTACTGTGTGAACGCTCCTTTAAGATGCTACAAGGAAAAAAGCCTGAGGTGAGTCAAAGACAAGCCCCTCACTCCCCCGCTGATGAGGCGGCCACCGGGGATTTAGGCAGCTACTGGAATAAAAGGGCTGAAGAGACTCCATGCTGAAACCTGTGAGTAGTTTCCCCAAACGACGGCAGTACAGTGGAGACAAACATGACACTTGTCCAAGCTGCAAAATACACCGACTGAGCAGACTGCAAAAAAAAAACAAAAAAACAAAACGGAAACAAAACAAAAAAAAAAAAAAAAACATGGTGGGGTGGATTTCTTAGTGTCTGGATGTGCGCAGAGTGACCTGCTTTTTTTATTAGAAGAAGAGTGCTCCCATACTGCCGACTTCACTCTGCTCTTTTACAAAGATCTCAAAGTACTGGTAGATGATGGTCACGGCCAAGAGGATTCCCGTCCCCGACCCGATGGCTCCCAGGAAGTCTGCCATGACGGACAGGCCTCCTATACAGAGCCCTCCAAACGCAGCCGCTGTGGGGATGTACCTGCAGAAACACAGCTTTATTACCACACCAACCCAGCAAAACATAAATATCACAAAGGAAAACATGGATTAAAAAAAACAACAAAAAAACAACAAAAAAAAAAAAATGTCGTGAAAAAAAAACATTTTATGCTTGAATGAGGTGGTTTTTCAAACGTGTCAATAGTCAATAAACTAGATAAGTTTGCACATCTCCTTAGATGTGACGGGGTTGGTCACATGACCATTTGAACTATCATTTGTTTATATTTATGTACAGAAATGGACAGCTATGTATGTGTGTGTGTATGCGTGTGTGTGTGTGTGTATATATATATATATATATATATATATATATATATATACATATATATGTGTATATATCTGTGTATGTGTAGATATATATAAATATAGAGCAGATAGAGATAGTACGGTGTAAATAAGTATATTTATATAAATATTTATATGGGCATGTTTGTACAAATATATACAGGACTGTCTCAGAAAATTTGAATATTGTGATAAAGTTCTTTATTTTCTGTAATGCAATTAAAAAAAAAAAAAATGTCAAACATTCTGGATTCATTACAAATCAACTGAAATATTGCAAGCCTTTTATTATTTTAATATTGCTGATTATGGCTTACAGTTTAAGATTACAGAAAATAAAGGACTTTATCACAATATTCTAATTTTCTGAGACAGTCCTGTAGAAATATTTCAACTATGTGTACGTATGTATAGGTATGTGTGTGAGTATAATTATAGTATAGTTATTATAAATACTTAATAAATGATTAGTGAATGGGGGTAGGATTAAATAAGTTTACACTTGTTCCTACTCCTTTTTGCACATGTACATTAAGATATTAAGGGCCTGATTTACTAAAGGTTTGCGTGTGTAAAAATGTGTGCAAACTTGTCAGCACCCGCAAACCAAAGTGCCAGCTGATCTACTAACAGCGTGCAAAGAGGACTGCGTCTCTCAAATGCGCTAAATAGCACACGCAATCCATTTAGTACTTTTGCCCTGATGAATAATCAATATGGGGCATACCTGCCAGAACGCGCTAAATACTGGGAGGGGAAAATGCAAATATGTCCATTTACCATACGCAATGAGATTTACCAAGCCAGAAAGTTTTTGCGCGTATTGTGATTGCGTCTGTATTTAATACGTTTGAAAGGAAGGTGCTAATCTGCCCAGCATTACTATTGTGGTGAGGATTCTCCACATGCAAAAGGAGAAATATTTTATTTGAATGTTAAATCGAGTATTATTCAGCAAAAGGTTGCCACAGGAGGCATCTTCATTTTTTTTGTTTGTGATAATAAATAAATCACGTGTTTTCATGGAGAAAAAAGTGTTTCTTATTGTGCGCCAATGACGTGATCTACTAGTTCGCATTATTCGTTTTGGAATACTCAATTTAGATATATACTGCATGGGATTTGGACTCAGAATAATTGCTATAATTGCCACGGCATGCCACGGTCAGCTCGAGACAATTGTCTCGAGCTGACCGGAGCATCAAGACTGGAGAGATGATTAAAAATGATGTCCGAGCTGTCATGTTAGTCTATGTCCAAAATAACACTGAAAAGCTTGTCTGATTACGCTTTTAGTTGTCATCCATCCATTCAATACACGTAACTGACATTGATGTATTCACAGTGATTCATTATCAGCTGTAAATACTTGTGTACAGCCATTATTCTGAGTCCAAATCCCATGCAGTATATATCTAAATTGAGTATTCCAAAACGAATAATGCAAACTACAGATCACGTCATTGGCACCCCAGAATACAGCTTTGCCACCGAGTTGGCAAAGCGCTCTCTGCTCTGTGCGCTGTTCTGAACACTTCTCTTCTCTTCTTGCCATATGATGGTCCCGTCTGTCACACATCTACTGTCAGTGTTTGCTATATAATATATAATATTTGCAATATACTGTGGACATCTGAATAAAAACTTAACTCATAAATAGATGAATCAAAGCGCTCTCCAGCTCTGTGTCTGATTGTCTTTTTCTCCTCAGATCATGCCGAGCACCGCCGGGTCACGTAAACCCGACCAATTCAATATTAAAATCAAATTCAGTCCTGTGGCCCGTTTTTCTATTTCGTATTTTTGATCTGTGCCTAAAATTGAAATATGAAAAACCAGACGTTTTTCCGTTTTTTGTGTTACCAACTGCATTTATTCTATCGCAGGTTTTCTCCGATATTGCGTTTCTTTTGGTAATGTTTAAATGTCTTTGCTATAGTTCATGAATGTGTTTATTTGCCTCTTCCACTAATATCTCTAACTCCAACTCGTCAAATTTAATTTTGCGCTTGTGACTTGTGACTGTGCTTTCCATCCAGACTCTCCATGGCGCAGATCTGCGCTCGCAAACCTTAAGACACGCAACACCTCATTTAAATACTGCTGTTTGCACCTGTTATCAATTGCGCACGCAATCTTAGTTGATCACCTGCAAAACACACGCTAACAGCACGCGCAAACTTTTTCAGTGCACACGCAATTTAGTACTCTTTATTTAGGATCTTAGTAAATCGGGCCCTAAGTGTTAAAGGATGAAATTCTTTGTATTTCTTTTGTTTTGTTATCTTCTTTTTTAATTGTTGTCTTTTTACATGTACAAAAAATAAATCAAATCAATCATCAGCCGCCTTGGGCGTTCCACCAGGACTACATCCGTTCACAGAACAGCGTTCAACAGAGACGTGACATCTGCGACTGCATTTCCAGATCAGTTACCTGTTCAGTTCGTGCACCATGGAGGTTTCTCTGTGTCCTCGCATCACCATCTGCTGCTCCTTCAGCTGCTTCGCCACCTGACACGACACAACACGACACCAGAGGAAAGTCAGGACACCGGATACTCTGAATACGCGGGACAGGACTGTCACGGTCACGGTCACGCTGCTCACGTCTTTGGCAGAGGATCCCGACACCTCGATCCAGGTCTTGGAGAAGAAGGCGCAGGAGCCGAGCATGAAGACGATGTAGATGACGGCGTGAACCGGGTCGTCCAGGACAGAACCGAAGGACTCCGGAGGAGAGAAGTAGTAGCAGAGGCCGCCGACCGGGTAGGCCCGAGCCGGTCCTCCCGTTGAAGTGTCCTGCACACACACAGGTGGGAAAGACCGTCAACTCTGACACGTGTACCGTCAGTGATTGCGTTTCCACACAGTCAATAACCCTTAAAACCCGAATATTGGCAATAACCCGAATTTGCACGGCCATGTAAACACCAATAACCCCTTTGAATAACCCGAATTTGCTCATATTCCTGTTTTTAAAAACCTGAATATGACCCCTGGGTTACTCCTTTTAAAAACCTGAATATTGGGTCATGTAAACGCCAAACAGAATATCCCCATCAAACGGGACATGAATTTGTTTTCTGCACATGTTCTGTTCACAAGGAATCCTGGTCTTTTGAGTCCAGGAAGTTCTTATAAACATGGAGAAACACAAGACCAGGAGGAGACTAATCACTAGGGGTGTAACAATATATCGTGCCACGAAATTTCGCGATACAAAAATGTCACAATACGTGTCGTGGAGGTGACAGAGTGTATCGCGATATTGTGTTATTAATATTAATCTATTGTGTTGACTAGAAAAGCGCATCCGACCACGACCGCGACCGGACCGCGCGGACCAAAATCTTCCTCCGCTCAGAATAAACTAGTCCCATTTTGCGGTCCCGTTTTGAGGTCTGAACCTTTACTTATGTAAGTCTGGTGTAGAGTTAAGCCTTACCTTATTAAATTAAACCTTTTTGGGGTCATGAGTAGGATAAACACGGAGACAACTTCTGCTAAGTTCCAGTGTACTTCAATGTCCGCTCAACTGCGTAGGATTTTAGAACATCAACACAACACCTAGTGCTGTATCACTCCACCCAATCTAAAACATACTAACAACTGATATACTGACTAGTGTCATTATAGTCCCTGATTTACAGAATATAAAGAATATATTTATAAAATAATGAACCCTGAATTACCAAAATAACCTTCTTAACAAAAATAAATCTCCTCTTACACTTATAGGGTGAGCATGAATCAATCTTTTTTATGATCTAAATTTGTATGTTTTTATTTACTTTTATTTATTTATTTAATTTTAGTTGTTAAATTTCTGGAAAAGAAAAAAGTCAAATCATACATGAGAGAAACTATTCAGTTTGTGGCAAAATATTTTTACTTGTATGAAACTGAAGATGCAAATGCAAACCTGACATTTACTTTTAGTTCAGTTTGTGGAAAATGGTTGGCCTGGCTTTCTCTTTAAAACTTAAACAGTTATAAAGCATTACAAACTGTAACAATAGGGCAAACGCACAGCATTATTTTGTATTTTGTGTCTTTCAAATAAAAGAAAATTTCCTCATGACTACCTCATTCAAGGTTGTTAAAAAAATAATATATCGTATCGTATCGTTATCGTGACCTCAATATCGTGTATCGTACCGTATCGTGAGATTAGTGTATCGTTACACCCCTACTAATCACTTCATAAATGTAATGAAGGATATGAACATTTCTGTATTTGTAGACGGTAGAAAGTACCGGGATAGAAGATTTACAAGAAGGTGAGCGAAAAGTTGCGCGAAGCAGCATTTGTTTAGAATTTGGATACAGGAAGAAGAAGCAGAAATGACGGGAATTGCGTCATCACTTTCTCCACGCGTTGCTGGTTTGATCCAGATATCCCAAATGATTAATTACCATGTAAACGGAATATTCCGAATGTTTCAGTAACCGGAATATTAGCAATAACCCGAATTTTGACTGCATGTAAACGTAGTCATTGTAATGATGTTAGGATAATTTTATGGCCCATTTAGGCAATAATCATAAAGATGAGGACTTTTTGAAGGCTGATAGTTGTTTTACCAACAGCCTATAAATATCTCTCTTCCACGGTAACTAAAGTTGCTGAGACGACGGTGAGTGGATGAGGTGGAGGTCTGTTCAGGGATGACGGTGATATTCTGGACGGCACCGAGTCCCATTCATGGACATGTTTCCACAATGTCTTGGCCATTTTTTAATGAAGCTTCAGACAATAAAACTTGCTTTCCTGCTGGAGTGTGTGTTTGGGGACCGGTCCGAGCTCACAACCACCCGTACCAACTTATCCTCCTCCAGAGCCGGTACCCAGACTACACTTTACCTCCATTTTAGTCATCGAGATGAGGTGGAAGGAGGCACAAAAATGAACACAACTATAACAACCAAACGGGCAAAGAAATGCAATTGTTAAAATATCCAAATAAAAGTGATGTCCGCCGGTTTAAGAAAGTTCTTCAAAGGCGACCCCAGGAGCAATATTCCCTCCACTTAGAGGCATTATGGCGTTCACCGATCTGAACAGCCCGTTTCATCGACACAACCCCTAAATGTCTGTCACCAACGACTTTACTTTGTGCTGAAGCCACCTCTGGACCAGCAGTAAATCTACAGCGGTGTCAAGTTCAGATTTGCACCAAATAAGAGAAGTCTGTGTTTCACTTATTCGCAGACACTGATTCCAGGAAGTCACGTCCAGGTCGGGAGTTTTATTAAACAATCATCTTTTGTTTAACATTATCTGTGAATGTTGAGTTAGAAGCCTCTGATCAGACGTTCAACAGTTAGATTTCAGTGACTACACTCCACAGAAAATGGCTTGTGTTTAAGTTGCCATGGTAACAAGTCATTTTAACGGTAATGTAACCGGAGCCCGAAGGGGCGTCGCTGGATTACTGACACGTGCATTAAAAACGATCCCGTGACGTCGCTGTTTGCTGAATAAAGGTAGGTATTTTTGCGGTGGAAGCAGAGTGTTTTCACTGGATTCACAGACGTCCTCCATAATAATTACAAATTCATTCATTTCCGTCCAACATGGGGAATTTGTCATCACCGCACAAAACATGGCACTGAAAAAACACCAACGAATTAAAGTTTGTGCCTGGTTGTTCTGCACGGACACAGCTGTGCCGGCCTCAGTGTCCCTGTTGCTGGGGCTGTTAGAACAGCTGGAACAGCTGGAACTGGCCAACCCGGCCTGCAAACGGCAGCTGAAGAGCCTGACTTCTGATTTCTCCTCTCAATGAACACTCTTGTCTCACCACTAGGGCTGGGGATCGATTCAAATGTCAAGAACCGATTTGATTCTAATTCTCAAGATTCATAATCGATTATCAAGATTTGATTCAATCCGATTTAGTGTTATTAAAACTGTTTTTTCAGCTGTTGCCTGAATTATATGACTGTAGTTCTACAACATATGCATACTAGTATTATATTGAGATTCAACAGCAAGTATTGCAGCTAATGATGCTGTAAGGATCAATCAGCTCCCAGAATGCTGATAGAACTGCTTTCAGAAACATCGTGTGGCAGAATTACCAAACAGATCCAGGGAGGAAACAGAGATAGGGCAGTATGAAAATCGGTTTTATTTTTTCCCACATTCCGTATTTATTTTTTCCATTTTCTGTCTATTTCGGTTTTTTAACTTTTGAGAATTTGGTTTTTAGCATTTTATGCAAATGTAACCCCAAGACAGTATATATAATGTAATGAAATATAGACAATTTATGCAATTATAACTGAAAACTTTTATGTTTTCATACCTTTAAACATATTTAAAGGTAAAAACACGGCACAGGTTATTCATGTGTCCAACAAAACATTCCTTTTTTGGGCATAAACAAAAAAATACCAAAAGTTGTAATGTAATGATGATGAGGAAAAAAAATAAATAAATGAAAAAAATAAAAAATAAAAATCGATCTTTAGAC
This sequence comes from Cololabis saira, assembly GCF_033807715.1. NCBI lineage: Eukaryota > Metazoa > Chordata > Actinopteri > Beloniformes > Belonidae > Cololabis > Cololabis saira. Next base: position 42,371,600 of record NC_084594.1, read on the forward strand.
ATACAAATTGATTTTTAGGTATTGTTAATATGAGAATCGATTTAGAATCGTAAAATCGATTTTTTCAACACAGGCCTACTCACCACCCCTATTTCCTGCAGCGTCCTCCCGCCCTCGATGAGTCTTTCTGACGTGCCCGGGCACGCAGCACTCATTATGACATGACGCTGTTACTACACCCAGAGCGGCTCAGCAGCAACACAAAACATTACACCCTCTTCCACCCACTTCCTGTACGGTTTACAGGAACTAAGCTCAAGGTGCAGAAGGAGCTCACCGTGTGCACGGGCCTGACGCACATAATAGAGGAAGCAAACAGTGCAGGGAAGCCGGGTTTGTAATTACAAACTCACGGAGCTGTGGACATGACATTATACATAAAAACAACAGAATGTCCACATTTGACGCACAATTTACTATCTTGAAGTTAAATGCCATAGCTTTTTTAACACTGATGACTCGGAGGCTAATTCTTATGCAGTGGAGGTTCAGCTGCACCGCCCTCATTTAAACACTGGGTTAAGGAGGTGCTTTTTATGATTCCACTAGAGAAGTTGAAATATAGTCGTAGCGGTCGTAAGGACAGATTTCATTCAAGTCTGGACTCCCTTCATAGAATTCATTGAGAACATTTCTCTTACTTGATACTATCCTTACATGCTGCATATGAAATTACCAGCTGGATCTGTGCACGTGATAGAGGGAGTCCCCGTCATACCTTTAATTCAAAATATAAGTCTATCAAGGTGTGTGTGAGTGCATATCTACATACAGATATATTGTGTTTACCTTTCTTTGTTGATTCTGTTTATTTATTTATTTTACTTATTTTATTTATTCATTTACTTATATCGTTTCTGACCTTGTAAGGGGTGGGTGGGTGGGGTTGATTTGTTATTGAATGTTCATTCTTCTATAACATGGAAAAGGCTATAAATAAAGTGCTTAAAAAAAATCTCCATCTTTTAAAATGATTATTATTCTAAATCAGCAGCTCTGTCACGGAGCTCGTGGCCTACTTAAGAAACCACGAGCGTGTGCGTACCAGCGGATGTTCACCTGGCTTCACATCGACGGGCCTTCTCCTCCTTACTTTCGTGCAACAGCCCTGCCGTCTCCGAACCACGTTTAGTCAACAAACACACAGCGGAAATGACGCATGACGGGAGATTTTTGACAGCTTTTCAAGCTGTTTGAATTAGTTGAAGTATTGCCGACTCTTCTTAGGTGTTTCTCATCACTTTAACGTTGGACATCTTCTCCCCCCTGACTTTGCGAGTTTACCTTCCCTAATCTCAGCCAGTACCTTAACCCCTCCCTGGCTACAGGTCGGAGGGGAAGTCGCTGAAAGCTCCAGATACGTAGTCTGTTAGGAATCTGGCTGGAGTCGGACATGCAGGGAATAGTTTTCACTAATCCTCAGGAGCAGATTTCCCCCCGATCAAAGGTTTAAGCCAACAAATCAACATATACTTACAGACCACGTTCCCAGGAGATTGACCAGGAAGTTGCCGCTGAAACGCGTTGACAGCATCTGAGAAATCACGTACAGGTTGGACACCAGGGCCGACTGCAGGATGATGGGGATGTTGGAGGTGTAGAACAGTTTGATGGGGTAGGTGTTGTACTGGCCACGGTAGCGAGCCGACTTGATGGGCAGATCCACCCTGAAGCCCTGGTGAAGTTACAAATATTGAGCAAGACACCCGTAATTTAAAATCTCATTGGCTTTTCACTGGGTTTCCACCTCACCTGGAAGTATATGACCACTCCGAACACGAAGACGGTGGCGATGAGGTTCATGAGGTTGGGCAGGTTCTGCCTGTAGAAAGCTTCTCTCAGAGCACGCACCTTGTCCGTGCGGGTGGCCAGCAGGTGGAAGAGAGCGATGATGGCCCCCTCGAACTCAGTACCTGATTAAACCACAGCGTTAATCACCGGACTACAGAATGCATTTCTCAGCTTTAAAAATGTCCTGGGGCCAGATTCACAAAACATTCTTAAGAAGAAAAATCTTCTTAAGTGTCATTTTTTTCTTAAGTTCAGTCTTAAGAAGAAAAAAGAGAAGAAGTCATATTCTCCAAAAAAGTTCTTAAGTATTTTCTCAACTTTCTTCTTAAGAAAAAATGGTATTCTTGAAATAAAAGTTCTCAAATTTGTTCTTGACTTTTTTTCTTAACTTTAAGACAACCTTGACCTGTCTTAAAATTTCTTCTGTGAAAAGGTAAAACTCTAATATCACCTTTTTCAACACATTTTAGACTAGTAGGTCATAGTTTGAGGATATACTTTGTAATTAATTACACAAAGAGCCTGTTAACTGTTTGTTAGCATGTTAGTTAGCGTGGTAGTTAATTATTATTAATTTTCCCCAATAGTATTTTTTTCACACATTAATCTCATCCACCATAACCTTGAAAAGTTCCTCATCTCTTTTTCTCCTTCTCCATGTTTAGTGAGTGACTGACGGTTAAGACCCAAACTACCTGTATATATGTGCAATGCAATGACATATTTTAAGAAGTTCTTAAGTAGGAAAAATAAGAAATTCATAAGAAATGACAGTTCTTAAGACGGTTCTTAAGAAAATATTGAGGAATTGCACTTAACAACTTTTTTATTAACTTAATTTTAGATCTTAAGACATTTCTTAAGATCGTTCTTAAGAACATTGGTGAATCCGGCCCCTGGTTTCCAGGGCCCATACCTCTGCCGGTGTTGACGGTGGTCGGACTGAAGGCTTTCCAAACGATGGTCTCGCAGATGTTGGTTGCAATGAACAGAGAGATACCGGAGCCGAGTCCATAGCCCTTTTGCAGGAGCTCATCCAGCAGCAAGACTATCAGACCTGCGACGAAGAGCTGGACACACAAATACGTGTTTTAAAACAGGGCACGCAAATAGCTTAAGAAAACTCAAATATCCTATCTCAAAAAATTTGAATATTCTGGGAATCTTAATCTTAAACTGTAAACCATAATCAGCAATATTAAAATAATAAAAGGCTTTCAATATTTCAGTTGATTTGTAATGAATCCAGAATTATGACATTTTTTTTTTTTTTTTTTTTTTTTTTTATAAATTGCATTACAGAAAATAAAGAACTTTATCACAACATTCTAATTTTCTGAGACAGTCCTGTAGTCTACAAAAAAGGATCTGCATACAACGGTTGGTTATTGCTTCATTATTTGTAATACAAAGTGAAGAGCAGCAGTGTTTCATTATAACCTGGATAATGATGAGCAAGCATATCCCAGCACCCATCTCTGAAGGATCTCCATACATGCCAGTCATGACATAAACAATGGCCTGTCCAATAGTGATGATCATTCCAAACACTGCAAAAGGTTCGAGACAAAATAAATCCTTAGAAATATTGTAATGTCATCTACAGCAAAGCTGTACATGTCTGTACGCTTCAAAAGGAAGTCATCTTCAACATCTCAAAAGATATGTTCCAGGAATAGCGGAGGTAGACCTACATTTCTGAGCTCCGTTGAAGAGCGCTCTGTCCTTCGGGGTGTCTCCCACCTCGATGATCTTGGCACCGGCCAGCAGCTGCATGATGAGGCCCGAGGTGACGATGGGCGAAATCCCCAGCTCCATCAGAGTACCTGGACGAGAAGAGGGGAGGAGCAAAAACAGCAGGATGAAACCACCGTCAATCACCGTTTCATCGCCTGCGATGATGAGGAAATAACTATATAATAACGTGCACTTTTTCTGGGTAAACGACAAAGTATATCCAGCGCATGCAGGCACCTCTGTTAGAAGCCAGGATCACTCTCATCCAGTAGAAGGGATCTGCCGAATCTGATGACATGATGCCAAAGAGCGGGATCTGAAGCAACAAGAGAGCGGGATGTAAAACACTGAGCGAAGGAGCTTTAACTGACGATCAACAAGATACCCACCTGGCAGCACACCAGAAAGATGAATAGCGTGATGGCGGTCCATAGCACCTTTTCTCTAAACTGAATCTGCAAGATGTTGACAGGGAACAAGATGAGACGCCACTCGTTTCAGGTTCAAACGCACAACACTGTCTTTCAGACAGCTGCAAACAGGGTAAAACCTACTTTTCTCTCTGGTTTCTGGATCTCTGGCAGGACCGCACAGAAAGGCTTGATGACCTCCAAAAATTTAACTGTGAAAAAAGGACAATGTGTTAGAGAAATGAGACAGTGCTGCAGGTCAAAGGGCAGCCCGTTGTACCAGGTGAGAGGAGATTGCTACGTCATCACTAACCAGCTGCTAAACAGCTGTCTGCAAAGACAACCACGACATGCTGGCTGTCTCTTTTTGATGGGGCAGAAAACAGAGCAGAAATGTTCATCTGAGCCACACTGACGTCGACTTATCGATCATTTTCTCACGTGTGGCAATGAGCCCCTGATATCCACAGCAAGCATTTACATTTACCTATCAACACTGTCGGCCAACTAGAGGGAAAAGCAGGGTTCCTACACATTTTTCAAGGTCAAATTCAAGCAATATTCAAGCACTTTCAAGGGTCATTCTCAAAATCTTCAAGCACCTTATCGCTGGGGTAAAATATCTACAGGAATATATATACTCATAATTATTTTTTCGGCTTTTTAATCACAATTATGTACATTGTATCGTGCTGTAAACACCTAGTTATGTTTCATCTTACTGGTTTTATTTCTCCTTGTAATAAATAAAACTATACAGTCTGATCCCAATTTTGTGAAAGACACAAGAGTTATAATTTAAAGCACTTAAACTAAAATTCAAGCACTTTTCAGGCCTTGAAAACACAAACATTGAAATTCAAGCACTTTCAAGGATTTCAAGCATTTACATACCGACCTATCAACTAAAGGGAATAGGAAATCATTCTGGCAGCAAACATCACGTTTTGACAATATTAGTGACATCCTAACTAACCAACGCTCGATTGCAAAATAATAAGCAACTATTTAACAATACATTTTCGGTATCTAGCTCGAGGTAAAGGCTGTAGAGTGATATAAATCACGACGGCTGGTCGGAGCTGAGGCTTGTGAAGGCTGATTTATGGTTCCGCGTTAGACCTACGCAGAACCTACGGCGTAGGTTACGCGGCGACGCACAACGTACGGTGTGCGTCGCCGCGTACCCTACGCCGAAGGTTCTGCGTCGATTTAACGCAGAACCATAAATCAGCCTTAAGCCCGAGCTTTAGCCGCTTAGCCGCTTTAGCCTCCCGCGGAGCTGCTGCTCCTTTCAGGGGGAAAACCCAGCAAACCCCTGCGGATATTTGAGCCTGCTTTGGAGGCGCGGAGAGGAGCAGGAGACGGGCACTTACTCCCCATGGTGTCCTGTGAGCGGGTCCGGCCGTGCAGCAGTAACAGAGGGCTGTAGGGGCTGGATGCGGCTCCAGCAGCGGCTCCGCCACGAAAGACTGAGACACGTCACCACAGCGCCGCTCGTTCACGACGCCGCTCCGGGCGCGTTCACGAGGCGGCCCGCGGCCCCGCGGCCTCAATACGCGCTTCCAGCTCACCAATAAATCACATCAACTCGGAATATGCATGCATATATATGTACGTGTATGTATATGTGTGAATATGTTTCAATTAAATGGTCTAAATCACTGCAAATTGTGAATTCCTCCAGGCCGCCAGAGGGCGCCAGTCAGAGTGTGTGGTAGCTGTTATCGGAAGAGCCGCCCCCTCAGCTGGCTCTGCTGCATGTGTGGTGTCTAGTACACATGTGTACTACTACTAGTGCAACGTGGTCCTTAGGAAAATGATCTGCTCATTGTTTGGTAGGCATTTTCCAGGCTTTGAATTCAGATTGAATCAATTTTATGTCTAGAAAAAACAAAATAGTTCTTCGTGGTTATTATATAAACATTATAAATTAAAAATAAGTGTAATAAAAGTGTAATAATCTGGAAATGTTTGTAGAGAAAATAATATAAGCTTAGGCTTCAGTCTACACCTTTTGGTCCTTGGTTTTTTAGTTAAAATTATATATATATATATATATACATACATACATACATACATACATACATACACACACACACACACACACACACACACACACACACACACACACACACACACAGGACTGTCTCAGAAAATTAGAATATTGTGATTTTCTGTAATGCAATTACAAAAACAAAAATGTCATACATTCTGGATTCATTACAAATCAACTGAAATATTGGAAGCCTTTTATTATTTTAATATTGCTGATCATGGCTTACAGTTTAGGAAAACTCAAATATCCTATCTCAAAAACTTGAATATTCTGGGAATCTTAATCTTAAACTGTAAGCCATAATTAGCAATGTTAAAATAATAAAAGGCTTGCAATATTTCAGTTGATTTGTAATGAATCCAGAATGTATGACATTTTTGCTTTTTTAATTGCATTACAGAAAATAGAGAACTTTATCACAATATTCAAATTTTCTGAGACACTCCTGTGTGTATAAATATATATATATATATATATATATATATACACCAAACATTTTCTATTTTATTGTATTACACTGACGATTTACACCTGTACTTTGGGTTATTTGTGTTGTGACCAATAAACTAAACTAAAAAAACAACATCAAGGCAAGGTCAGTTTATTTAAGACAATTCAATTTGTACAAGATAATTAAAAGGAGTTTACATAAAAAAAACGTTGTAAAAAAACATTAAAAAGAAGAGCATTTAAAAGCGGGATAAATAATTAAAGACAGACAGACATAAGTTAAAATTAATAAAACAAATGAGATGCAATAAATCAAGGTTCCAGTGCATCGTGGTAGAGGAGTGATGCAGCAGTAAATAAACAGGTTTTCAACCTTGATTTAAAGCAACTGAGTGTCATTAGACAAATACTGTATCTGCAATAAAAGGGAAGCAGCTTTGTCTAACTTCCTACTGAGAATATTTCCTGTAAAAGCATGTCCTGGTAAATTTTGAATTAAATATTGACAGCACCTGGCTTAAAAATGATATTATTTCTCACTTCTTTAATAGCATAAACTGGTTTGGATTGATTTACAAAACAAAACAGGGGATTTTTAATGATGCAGATACTCAGATTCAGATTATTATAGATGCGTTATGTGGACAACCTGAATGATGAGAATTTGAACTTTCTGAAACAACTTCTCATTTCTGTGGTAAACCCAGTGAGATGAACTCAGATAGACTAAAAAAGCTAAAAAAAACAAAACAAAAATAATACAACATTATAGTCTGATATAGTCTTTCTTTCCTCCTTTTTACAACAGAGATATTGTTTAATTGTGTATGTTTTCCAGCACTGAAGCCATTCAAGCTGCTAGTTGCTGCTGGATTGAAGAAAATATTTTTAAATAAATAATACACAGTCAGTCTTTTTGAAATACATGCAAAGTAACAGAAACAAAATGCTTACATGCACTTGATTGTATTCACTCATTTCAGCTAAGGAGTGAATTTATTTTTATTCTTTAATAAAGCCATTGATTCTGCCACATATACTTTCATAAGAACAACTTTACTTTGGTTTTAGATGAAAGTTAGTTAATGTTAATTTGAATGTTATGTAATACAATCAGAAACCTTCTGGTTGTTGTTTGCTCCTCTATCTGAGATCAGTAGAGGCACCAACTATGTGTTGCTTGACTGGTGATGATTGCAGAGAACAGATTTATATGAATAAAATAGAATTGGATTAATTAATCTGTTGGAAAGAAAATATTACAATTTGTAAGCCGATTGTTAAATACATAATTAGATAAGTAAATCCACTTATCTTCATGGTCTTTGACAATTTCCCCCAATAACTTGAAGACATTTCAATTTTGATGTTGCCTTTACAACCTATGCCATCGTCATTATAGACAAGGCAAGTTTATTTGTATGGCACAATTCAACACAAGGTAATTCAAAGTGCTTTACATCAACATTAAAAGCAGCAAGACACAATTAAACAGGAAATAACAAATAAAATGATAAGAAAATAGATAAAATAATGAAAAGACACCAGTTGTTAAAAATAAGGGCAGTAGAATACAGCAGGTAAGTATTTAATTTAAGATTAGCTTCAGTAAACAGTAATGTTTTTAGGCCTGATTTAAAGGATCTACAGTTGCAGCAGACCTCAGGTCTACAGGAAGTTTGTTCCACCGGTGAGGAGCAGAATAACTGAACGCTGCCTCACCTTGCTTGGTTCTGGTTCTGGAACCACAACAAACCAGATCCAGATGAACCTCAGGGGTCTGGGAGCTTCATAGGAACTAACAGATCCAGCATGGATTCTGGTCCAAGACCATTCAGGTCTTTGTAGACCAGCAGTAAGATTTTAAACTCTATCCTTTGACTCACTGGAAACCAGTGTAGTGATTTCATGACCGGTGTAATGTGGTCCAGTTTCCTGGTGTTTGTAAGGACTCTGGCCGCAGCGTTTATATCAAACATTAAGAAGCAAGTCAAGTAATTAAGAACAATTTAGAGATAAAGGAACAGTAAAATTCAAAAATATTTGAAGAAATGTTTACAAGTGCAAATAATGACTTCATAAAGTTGTACATAATGCATTTGCAGGGGACTTTGGCGTTTAATGTGGCCGTTGTGGCCACAAATCTACCTTCATACACTAGAGGTCGCTGTTGCTTCACTGCTGATTCCTTCATGCTGGTGGTGACATGTTCGTAAAGATGTCATAGTTCTGTTAGTACTGCGTGTAAGCGTGACCTTCACGTTTAGTTATTTGGATTAAGTTCCATTAACTGTTGTTTATGAGTGTTTATGAGATGAGTTTTTTTTTTTTTTTTTTTTTTTTACATTCTTTTGGCCAAAATTCTTGGTCAGTGATGTCTGTCAGACTTTGCCTGTGACCCATTTTCTAATAATAATAATAATAATAATAATAATAATGATAATGATAATGATAATAATAAAAAGAATCAGAATAGGAATAATAATAATAATAATAATAATAATAATAATAATAATAATAATAATAATAATAAAAAGAATCAGAATAGGAATAATAATAATAATAATAATAATACTACTACTAATAATAATTGTAATAATGATGATAATAATAATAATAATAATAATAATAATAATAATAATAATAATAATAATAATAAAAACAGCACAAATTCAACCAGAACTTCAGTCGTGTAAATGTCTAGATTGAGCATTTTGATCATTATTTTTCTAAATGCAGGAAACACATACCGATTGAAGAGGGTCTGGGAACCCACTCATCTTGCCTTAGATAAAGAGATATTTGTTCACGTGGTTACATAATGGCCTCAGCGCTGTGAGCTAACAGAGGTGAGGACAAGCAAATACCACTCGGCCCCCTCCCGTCTCTGCTTGTCACAGCAGTCTGAATAGTCTGTTATGTTGCAGATCAAGTGACAACCGTCACCGTCAGCTATGTGGAAAGTGTGTGTTTGCTCTGATCCGACGTGCCGAGCATGAATGTCACTTATTTTCATGCAACCATCCCCATGTGTCAGCTTACAACCAAATATATATTTTTAGACCCAACAAGGACAGCGCGCACGTTGACTTGTCTTTGATAACATAATACCACTGCAATAACTGCGTGCCTGTGTATGCCCCAAGTGGAAAGTGTTTCTGTTTCCAACCTTTATGTAATACAGGAAACCCCAAGCCATGGAGAGAAGCAGACAACGCTGTTTAATGTCTAAATGAACGGCGAGGCTGGAGGGAGCAACGCGCCTCAGGTCCAAGCACAACCCTCCTACAAACAAGAAAAGATGGGTCATTTGTTTATGCCGTAAATACGTACATAAACCTTTGTTAAAAATATGAAGGAAAACTCAGGAATGAGACCAGCTTTTTGTGAACTTGCATGTTTGCTGATAATCAGCAGCCATCCATCCTCTAAACGCTGCTCATCCTAGTCAGGTTAGAGCTGGGACTGCATCATATCCCAGTCAGGCTGGGTGCCATCTGGACCGGCCACCGGGCCACCGGGCCACCGGTCCACCCAAGAGCTGCACAGAAACAGACACGCACCTTCCCCCAGTCTTCTCAGACTCCACGGCTGTTCTGATCAATTCAATTCCAATTCAATTCAATTTTATTTATATAGCTTATACAGTCTATTACAGGGGTCTGCAACCTTTATTATCAAAAGAGCCATTTTGCCCACACTAGTACAAAAAAAAAATTGTCGGGAGCCACAAGAAATAACAGATTTTAAAAGTTTTCATCTTTTATATATTTTGGCCCAATCTCAATACTGCCCCTACTTTTCTTCACTCGCCCTTCTTTTCTTCCCTACCCCCTAAAAAAGAAGGGGGAGATTTTAGGGCACTTGAGATCTAGGGCACTTGGCCCAGGGGCCTGTCCCATTTCTCCTACTCCCCCTCGTTTTCATCCCTACCCTGATCAGGAAGCTGAGAGCCAAAAGCTGTTTTAATTTCAGCTGTAGCTCTGTTAATATGGCACTTTATTAAGTTTTAATATTTTTTCAGGCATAAAGGTAACCTTAAGATCCCCAACTGGGGCTCAGTTTATCCAAATAACGGCTGTTAAGAAATTTGACTCGACGTTTTCGGAGATGAGAAGAGCCGCCGGCCCCGGGGAGCAGCAGCAGCTCACAGCCCGAGAAGAGACGTGATCGCTGGGTCGACCCACGCCGTCAGCCCCGGGGGAGAAACCTGCAGCTCTGTTGAGAATTACCCTGGCTGAAATAAATCATTTAGGATGATAAATGTTGGTTTAATAGATGAAATCTAACAGTTGTAGCTACGCCTGTTAAGAAATTTGCTCCGAAAATTTAGAGATTTCTGCCTGCCGACTCGGGAGCTGATTTATGGGTCCGCGTTAAATCGACGCAGAGCCTACGGCGTAGGGTACGGCGTGCGGCGCCGCGTAACCTACGCCGTAGGCTCTGCGTCGATTTAACGCAGAACCATAAAACAGCTCCGCTATCTTCACTTCAGCTTTATCTGAAAGTGTGTAAATTACCCAGATAACAGCTTTGTGGTTTCTGAAAACTATTATATCAGAAACATCCAAAACAAATCTGACGAGTCACAGGATTATTTCTCTCTATTTCCCACAAAAAAATGCTTGCTCCCTTGGTCACAATCTGAGACGAGTCTGCCTGTTTCCCTCGGTCGGCGAGTCAAATCGACGCAGAGCCTACGGCGTAGCTTACGTAGCCTACGGCGTAGCTTACGTAGCCTACGGCGTAACCTAACAGCCTTTACTCCGGCGCGATTCTTCGCGAACAACGGACTAAAAAGGGATTATGTACATTCACTGAGTAAATATTCTGAAAGTAAAATGTGTATTTCTCGCTAGAAATGTAATCAAAACGCATTTTTATGCAGAAACTAACTCAAAATATTGATTTATTCACTAAGAAATGTCCGCCATGTTTTTTTTTTGCATTCAGTCCGCAATTGACAACGAGAAGCATTCTGGGATATTTTTATAACCCCTCGCTGGCGAAGTCAGCATGTGAAATCCCTTGATGTGAAGGGGCTATTCTCAGCCCCTAGCCCTCGTTATGCCCCCTCCCCCTTGGTGAAAAGAGGAATTGGGACACCACTACCCTCACGGGAAGGCGCAAAATTAGGGGTAGTGAAGAAAACGAGGGCGAGGGGGAGAATTGGGACGGGCCAAAGCTGTTACAACCACTAAATATAACAACAGTAATGCAGTGTGCATTTGTAGGCGTACTTTGAAATAAATTAAACTGTAGGACTATTTCAGTCTATATTTGTGTAAAAGTAAAATAAAAAACGACCCCACTTTAATATAAATAAAAGATTTAGCTGCATCTTAGCAGCTTTAAAAATAAATATAGAAATATAGACATTTTGAAAATAGTTCTTTTAAAATTAGATGGCATCAACTCAAACTACAAGATAACTGCCCAACAAAATAAACATGATATGAATAAAAATTAATTCAGAAATATTTGTTTGGTTTTTTTTTCAAGGCCAAAGGGAGCTACAATGAGGATGAAGAGCAGCATGGTTGCAGACCCCTGGTCTATTATAACAGAGGTTGTCTCTAGGATCTTTCCAGATACCAGAACATAAACCCCCAAGCAATTATTACATAAACAATGGCAGGTAAAAACTCCCCTAGTGGGAGAAAAACCTTAAGCCAAACAGTGACAAGAAAAACTCCCCTTTTGGAGGGAAGAAACCTGGACCAGGACCTGGATCATAAGGGGGGACCAGACTGGACAGAGCAGGAAAAGAGAAAACAGACAGAGAGAATGAAGGACGGAGAAAGGAGAGACACAGATACAATGGCTAACTGGTGCAATAAATCAAGAAGGCTCAAGAACCATCAGCTGCTGATCACGAGACGACTCTGGTTCTGTCCTCCTCTGGGCGTCATCACAACCGACTCTTCAGGGTACTTTAAATTTCAACTGAAAACCCAGGTTCATAAATGTGCTTTTTGATTTGACTTGCCTGGTTCAGGATTCAAATGACGGACACTTTTACTCCTCATGGGGATCCCTTCTGGTCCGCAGAGCAGTGGTTCTTGTAGTCCGGCTTCGGGACTCACCATGGGAAAGCTCAGAATTAAGAGTGCTTTCATGCACAAACGTGAAATAAAAAAGTGCAACGACTGACAAGTAGTTGTACCCACTAACTGAACATATAACAATCACTGTGCTAGTAAAACTGCTCGGTCACTTAACCAGGTTTTAAACATAACAATCAAAACATTTCAGCAAAAGCCCTTTTTAAGACTCAGATGCTGTTTTTGTGAAAAAATACTTGAAAATACCTGGGAGCAAATATGTTCAAATGAATCATCCCACTTGTTCACAGGGTTTCTTGATATGAAATGTATTAAAATGTGATAATAGTTTTACGGCTGCAGCTGATCCTGTTGTCGTTGGAGACGATTCAGTCATCCATTACGTAGGAACTCGCCAATATTTGCTTTTAACTCTCGTAGGTTTTTCAGCTTTACTTGAGGAGATTTAATGAGAGAGCTTTTATGAATAATATCGATAATACTTTTATCATACAGTATAGTAAGATATACTGGTGGCCTACATTACTGTGTTTTGTTATTAAATGACCAGAAGAGGCTTATGTAAGTCCAACCAGCATAAGTCTCCTTATCTAACACATAAATACAGAATCAAACCCATTTTGTTAATTAACTTTTACTTCCTGCACACATTTATGCTGCCACAACCCAGTTCTTCTCTAGTTTATAGTTTATAGTTTTATTTGGATCCCCACTAGCTACAGCAAAACTGCAGCTATTCTTCCTGGGGTCTGACACATAATACACAGTACATTACGACAAAAAATGAAAAGCAAACCTAAAAAGTCATTCCGTTTAACATTTAGATATAAATAAAAACAATACATATTCATACATTTTATAACATCAACGAATTCAAACAATGTATAGTTATCATAGTTTGCACCAATAACCATTTTCTTTTGGATAAAGGTATTTTTATCCAATAACCATTTTTAATAAATATAATTTTTTTGATATTTTACACATACATATATATATATATATATATATATATATATATATATATATATATATATACACATGTATATACACACATACCCATATACTATCCACAATATTTATTTAATAATAATTAAATAAGTTTTATATGTATCTATTCAAGAGATGTTTCTTTACTAACAATTTGAATTATTTTATGTTAATAGTTTGCTTAAAGTGTTTGGGAAGTGGGTTCCATGCAGACGTAGCTCTGTACATCCCCGTTCTTTTACCATAGTTTGTCTTTATTTTTGGCAGTTAAAAGTTACCTCTGAGAGGTAGTGATGACGATGATGATGATGATGATGACGATGACGATGACGATGACGATGATGATGATGATGCAAACACATCATTCAACTTGCGTCTTTTCCAGATGAGTCAGACCTCGTCTTCGTTATTTTTAGAGATGAGTGACCCCAAAAAGTGAAGTTGAGCCTGCAGGTCTGGAGGCATCCGAGTGTTAGTCAGTCAGTGGGCAGCTTTCCTGAGAACACTGTGGATAGACATGGAAAAACAGAGGTGTGACAGCATCTGGGAGTGGTTGAAAAACAAAAACAGATGGAACTCGAGGGTAAATGTGAAATGAAAAGCACAAATATGTAGTAACAATATTCTCCGTTTCAGCTCGGCATCTTTGCACCATGTTGTTTCTGTGTCCACGACGGCGAAAGATCTAGAAACGGATTTACGGTCGTAGATTATGTTCATGGGTCAATGACGAATAAGGATTTACAACAGGTCAATTTTAAAATAATAAAAAAAAGAATATCTATTGCAGTAGTTCAAACATTAAGAATGTTGTGTACACATAAATTCATATAAGAATTTTAAATTAAGTGATTTCAGAGTTTTCTGTAGAGATGAATTGGCACTATGTGGTGCAACCATGATTCATATTAAAATTAATTAATTTCCTTAACATCTCGACATCTTTTTTTTTTTTTTTACAAGTTTTCAGTATTATACAAAAAATTGTGTTTTTTTGATGGTCGCGCTGCATGATATTTCATAAAATGGACATCAGTCAAACTGTGTTTGTATATTATGATGGAAATATAAATACAAATGTGTTGCAATCTTACACAGGACTACAAAACAGTTCAGAAATCATGCCAGATAGGGCAGAAGATTGATTTTAAAACATTTAGAGTGATTTCAAAAAAAGTTTTCAAAACAAGAGTCATGGTCGGACGGTTGCACCACATGACATTTTGACGCTTAAAACTACAACAAAATCCAAATAACTAGTATTTTTTGTAAAATTCAAGTGAGTCCATATGTGGGACAGGTAGGTCATATATCTGGTATCTTTTTATCCATTTAAACCTTTTTTGAATTGAAAAAAAAATCTGTTTTTCAGAAAATATAGGCCCTCATGTGTTGAGACAGCTGTGTCCATCAGCAGTGTCAGGGTTGTACGAGTAGCAGCCGAGAACACAAACATTACAAACATGTCGGACAACTGAATCCAGGAATTACTGGCAGGAACCAAAACAGCTGGAAAGCGGTTGTTTTTGCATCGTTACAGCATGTCTCGCACCTCCCTGTCGCTGACGCCACGGCACGGGGGTTGGCAGCCGTTTCATGTTTTCACTGTATTTGATCCACTTTTCTCCTAAAGCACAAACAGCTGTAATCCACGATTAATCCATGTTTGGGCCGACGCCTCAAACAGGAGCCACGCTGACACCCAACAACCCGACAGCAGAGAGCAGCCTTCCTTTGCTTGACTTTCGGGGGTCAGCTGGGATAAAGAGGCTGTTTATTGTTAATCTGTCCCTGTGGTGTTCATTAGAGTAATTACTGGGTCAGTGTAAATAAGTTTGACAGGGTGGATGAGCATGCTGTGGGTACAACCGCCCGAGGCCCCGCGGACGGTCGGCAGCGTCACCGCTGCCGTTATGTAATGCTCTAATTACGTCGACTTTGCCTCTCCTTTCCTGTTTCTCTGGATGTTCCTGTGACCGGACGATGGGTCCACAGCTCCAGGCCCCGTGCTGACATTTCACACACTTGTATACGATCAGTTTGCTTGGTTCCAAGCTGCCAGATGCAGCTCCTGCTGGTGTCGACGGGGCTTAGTTGAGGTGATGAACTGACTGATGCAGAATGGAAGGAGGTTATGACATGGTTTTATTTGCCAGCGCTGATCACCGTTTTGAGTTATGTCATACTGATACCGTGTTTCCTCTCATTTAATCATATTATTAGTAGAAGCACATTCAGTTTGTGATCTACTCTATCATATGTGTCAGCATGTGATCAGTGTTCACGGTATTCACCCCGGTTGAGAGTGAATAAAGCAAAGTTATACAATTTTTAAAAAAAAGTTTAATTTCGGGAGATGCACACTTAATCACCGGCCACTTTATTATGTACACCTTGCTAGTACCGGGTTGGACCCATTTTGCCTTCAGAACTGCCTCAATCGTCCGTGGCATAGATTCAACAAGGTTGTGGAAACATTCCTCAGAGAGTTTGGTCCATGTTGACATGATAGCATCACGCAGTTGCTGCAGATTTGTCGGCTGCACATCCATGATGTGAATCTCCCGTTCCACCACATCCCAAATGTGCTCTACTGGACCGAGATCTGGAAACTGTGGAGGCCATTTGAGTAGTCAATTCATCGGCATGTTCAGGAAACCAGTCTGAGATGATTCTTTATGACCCATTATCCTGCTGGAACTAGCATCAGGAGATGGTACTCTGTGGTCATAAAGGGATGGACATGGTCAGCAGCAATACTCAGGTAGCTGTGGCGTTGACACGATACTCAGTTGGTACTAATGGGCCCAAAGTGTGCCAGGAAGATATCCCCCCTACCATGACACCACCACCACCAGCCTGAACCGCTGATACAAGGCAGGATGGATCCATGCTATCATGTTGTTGATGCCAAATTCTGACCCCACCATCTGAATGTCCCAACAGAAATGGAGACTCATCAGACCAGGGAAGGTTTTCCTTCTTCTGTTGTCCAGTGTTGGTGAGCCTGTGTGAATTGTAGCCTCAGTTACCTGTCCTGACAGGAGCGGCACCCGGTGTGGTTCTGCTGCTGTAGCTCATCCGCCTCAAGGTTCCACGTGTTGTTCAGAGATGCTCTTCTGCAAACCTCGGTTGTAACAAGTGGTTGTTTCAGTTACTGTTGACTTTCTATCAGCTCGAACCAGTCCGGCCGTTCTCCTCTGACCTCTGGCATCAACCAGGCATTTGCACCCACAGAACTGCTCACTGGATATTTTCTCTTTTTCGGACCATTCTCTGTAAACCCTAGAGATGTTTGTGCAATAAAATCCCAGTAGATCAGCAGTTTCTGAAATACTAAGACCGACTCTTCTGACACCAGAAACCATGTCACGTTCAAAGTCACTTACATCACCTTTCTCCCCCGTTCTGATGCTGGTTTGAACTGCAGCAGATTATCTTGACAACGTCTACATGCCTAAAGACATTGGGCTGCTGCCATGTGATTGGCTGATTAGACATTTGCGTTAACGAGCAGTCGGACAGGTGTACCTAATAAAGTGGCCGGCGAGTGTAAATGTGCAATTGTTTCAAACAAATCATCATCAAATAGGTGGAACTGTCAGTTCTATTTTCACATTGTCATAGAGGGTTGTGCAGAAAATGTTAGACTCTAACTAGAGTGTGTCATCATGAGAAATAAAAGTGGATGAATGGATAAAGAGACGAGGCTCAGGTGAAGCTCACACCCCACGCAGTGGAGAAGCTGACATAACAGAGAGCTAGTGGGCTACAGAGTTACATAAGCAAATATTTGCACATCACTGCGTTGAACTTGTGACATGACAAGTCAGATGATAGAAATATTGCACCCGGGGGAGAGTGAAAACCGAGGGAAGAAATGACCAAAGGACATGGCTTGGAAAACAGTGGAGAGACAAATGTTTGTATGACAAGTGAAACACTGAGACAGTGGGGACAAAAATACGAGAAACTCAAACAAGAAAGCCTGTAAAACGCTGTGATCTGGGAGGACACCAGTGAGACGCAGACTCGGATGAACTCCAGCGGTCCGGAGAAACTAGAGCGAAACTGGACAAAGGGCAGAAGTAGAAGGGACTGAGATAGAAGAAGAAAAAAACATTTGAATACAAAACAGTAAATGAGTGAATAGAAAACCAAAATGATGCAGAGACGCCAGTGATCAAAGCATCTGTTTTAGAAACAATCCTCTGATGTGTCTTCATGGGAGTTCACACAGTTACCACGGCGATAATTTACAACCTGACGAGGGTGAGAGATGTGCGTTCATGAGTATTGGTAATGGGGCTGGGGATCCATTCAAATGTCAAGAATTGATTCGATTCCGATTCTTAGAATCGATTATCAAGATTTGATTCGATCCGATTCGATTCGATTCCCATATTGATTTGGGTTAGTGTTATTAAAACTGTTTTTTGGGCTGTTGCCTGAATTAAATGACTGTGTATTAATGCAACATATGAATACTAATATTATATTGAGATTCAACAGCAAGTATTGCAGCTAATGATGCTGTAAGGACCAATCACCTCCCAGGATGCTGATAGAACTGCTTTCAGAAACATCATGGGTCAGAATAACCAAACAGATCCAGGGCAGCAAACAGAGACGGATGAAATCACTTTTAATTTTTTCCATTTTTAATTTTTGCCATGGTAACAAGTCATTTTAACGGTAATGTAACCGGAGCCTGAAGGGGCGTCGCTGGATTACTGACACGTGCATTAAAAACAATCCCGTGACGTCGCTGTTTGCTGAATAAAGGTAGGTATTTGTGCGGTGGAAGCAGAGCGTTTCCACTGGATTCACAGACGTCCTCCGTGATAATTACAAATTCATTCATTTCCGTCCAACATGGGGAATTTGTCATCATCGCACAAAACATGGTGCTGAAAAAACACCAACGAATTAAAGTTTGTGCCTGGTTGTTCTGGATGGACACAGCTGTGCTGGCCTCAGACCCCGTCCACACGTAGCCGGATATCTGCGGATATCTGCTAAACCGGAGATATTTTCCTACGTTTGGACCTGTCATCCACACGAAAACGCAAATAAACGAAGGTTTAAAAAAACTACGGGCAAAGTGAAGATTTTTGAAAACTCCGTTTATGTAGATGCGTGTAGACACACACAACCGGAGTTTTGCGTTTTCGAACATCACATTATGCGCCAAAACAACAACAAATCTGCTCTGACGTGCGACTTTTGTTTACTACAGATGATCCAGCATCTGTTCTCCAAGCTATTAAATAAATGGTCTCTGGTCTTGACCACCGCTTACTGCGTTACACCGACACAGAGCCTACAACCGTAGGGTACGCGGCGACGCGCACCTTACGGTGCCCGCGGAGGTGCAGCTTCCCGGGAGACGCAGATGATCTACAAGTTAGAATGCTTATGAATGTGGTCAAAACGCAGATCTTCGGTTATGTGTGGATGCAAATTTTTTATAAACGGAGGGGGGAAATATTCATTTTTAAAAATACCCGGCTACGTGTGGACGGGGTCTCAGTGTCCCCGTTGCTGGCGCTGTTAGAAAACAGCTGGAACGGCCAACCCGGCCTGCAACGGCAGCTGAAGAGTCTGATTTCTCCCTCTCAATGAACACTCTTGCCTGTGCGGCGGTGTCTCATCACCACGATTGGAATAGATTCGATTCCAATTCTTAAGACTCAGAATCGATTATCAAGATTTCATTCAATCCGATTTAGTGTTATTAAAAATGCATTTTGAACTGTTGCCTGAATTATATAACTGTAGTTCTGCAACATCTTAATACTAGTATTATATTGAGATTCAACAGCAAGTATTGCAGCTAATGATGCTGTAAGGACCAATCACCTCCCAGAATGCTGATAGAACTGCTTTCAGAAACATCGTGTGGCAGAATTACCAAACAGATCCAGGGCAGCAAACAACTACAGTATAACAAGGGCAGTATGAAAATCGGTTTTATTTTTTCCCGCATTCCGTATTTATTTTTTCCATTTTCTGTCTATTTCAGTTTTTTAACTTTTGAGAATTTGGTTTTTAGCATTTTATGCAAATGTAACCCCAAGACAGTATATAATGTAATGAAATATAGACAATTTATGCAATTATGACTGAAAACTTTAATGTTTTCATACCTTTAAACATATTTAAAGGCAAAAACATGGCACCAGTTATTCTAGTGTCCAACAAAACATTCCTTTTTTGGGCATAAACAAAAAAATACCAAAAGTTGTAATGTAATGATGAAAAAAAATCGATCTTTAGACATACGAATCGATTTTTAAAAATTAAGATGAGAATCGATTTCGAATATGAAAATCGATTTATTCAACACAGGCCTAATTGGTAAGACTGCTGGGAGTGCAACTGTCCATCCTCCTCCAGAACTGACCTGAAGCCATTATTTAACCAACACACTCATACAAATCTCTCCCATGTTGATGCACATCGGGAGATTAAGTCCCCTGACCACCATCATCCTTATCACGCTAGATTTCTTTTCTTTTTAATCCGTGTGACATCAAGGAGAGAGTCAAATCTACATCCAGTGTTTCCTCTTCTGTCTTGCTGCATCAGGGATCATTGTTTACGTAACGCCTGTCACCGCCAGCTAGGACGTCTCCCTTATTCACGCAACGCCAGCTTTCTGTCTCCAAATCAGCAAGACATTTAAAAAAAATACTGTTTTTAATCAAACCCCCAGTTTTAAAAATGGAGAGAAGAATGTAAAGAATGCAAATCAACCATTACATTTAAAAGAATAATAAAAGCCAATTTGATGAGGGAATATCATGATAATTGTTAAGTTAGGTGGGCTTTATTTTTTTCTCTCTCTCTTTTTAGCACCATTGTCATATTTTTTTTTCCTTTGAATAAAAAAAGAATACGACTTTCTGTGTTTGACGACAGCTATTTTGTGTTATTTTATAACTTTGTTGTAGTTTTGGTTTAGTTTGTTTGTTGTTTTTTTTAAATTTAAGTTTATTGAAAAGTGTTTTTTTTTAATTTCCTAATTTAAACACCCTAGTGCAATAACCTGTCTCTTTGAAAGTGCAATAACCTTTGCCTGCTAAATACCTCACGTATTTTTGCACAGGTAAATATTATCCGTTTTTTTGTGTTTACTATTTTTTCTCTTCTACATTGCTCATTTTTGTACATTTTTTATTATTTAGCTATTTATTGGTTATTTCTATTTTAATTTTTTGTATAAACCAATGAACGTGTGTGTGATTGAATTTCTCCTCTGGGAGATCAATAAAGTCTTCTATTCTATTCTATTCTATTCTATTCCATTCTAATTTGATTTCTTAGAAAAAAGGGAAAGAAGGGAAAAATAAGCTTACCGTAGTCTTCCTTCTGTTCCCTTTCATTCAAGGAAAGAGATTTGTTGTAATTGTATTCAACTGTTTTGTTTTTCTTTTAATGAATAAAATAAAGAATAAAGAAAGAAAGAGAGAAGATGAAGCCAGATCCTGTAAATAAGGGAAGGATGCAGGTGATTTAAGACATCCTCTTTTGTTATCGAATTTTGCATAGAACTACTAAATGCAAAAGGTTCTGGCACGGCCATGTTGTTTGGTGTCTTGCAAGTAAAAATAAACTGCAACCGTGTACCTTGGCAACGGCAGCGCTGGCTGCTTCCAGCACCCACTCTGTGCTCACGGCCGGAGGCAGCAGCGTGCACGTCTGTACTCCGAGCTGTGTGAAGGACAATGGAGCGATTCTCAGATGGTAGCGAGAGGACATAGCGAGACATATGATGCTGAGGATCACATGCAGGACTCGTCGGTTTGTGCCTGCTGGATGCAGTCACTAATAAAACTCCCCGAACTGAAGACGCTTCCAGCTTTTCTATCATATCCTGTCGTGGTAATGTGACTGTAAGCACATTTAAATGTGTGGGTGAGCTTCTGCCTTGGTTTATTGAAGGGTTTAATTCGATTTCATAGAGCCACGCACAGAGGAAATTAAAAATAGATTGTATTTATATTTATACAGTGTATATAAAGGACGAAGTTCACGCACAGACTCAGTTCACAGAATGCAAACAGACAGAAGCAAAATAGAAAGTTCAGTGATTTTCCAAACACTGAGTGTTATGTCATATCTCCGTTTGAGTGAGTGAGTCAACGACAAACCCAGAGCCAAAAAAGGGCAGGAGAAAGTCTGTCCTTGTCTCTGTATCTGCATTAAAAACAACCTAAAGAGCCGGTTGTCTCCTAATGTTGATGTCTCTGAGACGTCCGTCAGCTTGAGTCACGACCTCAACGTTTGGTAGTTGATACCAACTCTGAGAAGTAAACTTCAGTGTTCGTAGACCATGTTTTACATGCATTTCCAGTGTTTCGTAGGTTTAAAAGGCTTTTTTATCATGAGTTATATAAGATGTATTCCCTTCTTCCTCAAACGTTCTGTAACTTCAGTTTCTGGGCCAAATATTGACGGACGGACGGAGATACTTTCCTGCTGTACTCCTATACGCCCCTGATCACAATTTGTAATTGTCTCCTTGTCCACCGGATTGACCATAGGTGCTCAGAGGAGTTGAGGTCTGGGGATCCAGAAGTTTGAGGGAGTTGCCTCGTGACCTGCTGATTCAGCGTGTTGAAACATGCATGGCTCACCACCGAATGATCCTGGATTGTTAGGAGAACCTGCTCCTGGAGGATTACACAATAATTGCTGTAATTCAATTCAATTTCAATTAAATTCACACTTTATGAAAGACACATCTCGAGAAGAGGTCCATAGTACCATAAAAAATTATACATATAACATACACGATATAAAAGACAACAACCTATGATATAAAAGACAACAACCTATGATATAAAAGCAACAAAAACCACAATACAGAAAACTTAAAAACAACAGTGACACAAAAAGAAAACAGTGTCAGGCGCAAGTGTAGAGACATGAACGCCAGTGGTTCCACAACGTAGATGTGAACCTGACTGAGCTGAGTGCAGGATTCATTAAGCAGGAGATAATGCTATTTAAAGAGTTAGATACTCTACATATAAATGTATACATCAAATTCCGTAGCACAGCAGCACAGGTTGGTACTCCAACACTAACGAACAGATGACTGGCACTACAGCTCCTTGGGACTTTAAGGCCACATTTAAACATATTTTTACAAAAACGGATATTTCCCCCTCTACGTTTTGAAAAATGCCATCGTTTAAGGGGTGCTATGAGCAGCCAAACCTACAGGGGGCAGTGTAACGGGAAGCGTAAAGTCATGCTAGCCAATCGGAATCCTGGAAAAAAACATCAACAAATGACACGTGTGAAGCCTGATTTATGGTTCCGCGTTAAATCGACGGCATAGCCTACGGCGTAGGCTATGCGTTGGTGTAACGCAGAACCATAAATCAGCTTTGACTGCCAGTTACTTCCAAGACGGAACGAGAGTCTTTCGTTTGGAGTGACAGAGAAGTGGACTTACTTTTAATTGTGACTTTAGAATATAAAACAGGTCAAATACAAGAAAATACAAGTTTTCAGAAATGATCGTTTTCGTGTAAACCAACGGCCAAAACGCATGAAAACGCCACTGTTTTTGCTACGTGTAAACAGGGCCTTAGAAGCAGCCTCATACAGTCATTATAAGCCACAGTGAGCCTCTGCATGCTGCTTTTCTTGTTGCGACACCACAAGTGGCCAGTGTATAGGGATGTACAATATGTTTTAAACAAAGACATTTTAATATCCACCGAGCACATGCTGAATTTGTGCAGCAGCATATTAGCTTGGGCATACATTCTTTGACACTGTCTGTAAATGTCTCTGTCATCAGAGAGATCATTAGTCATACAATGACCGAGGTATTTCACCTCGTCACACTCGGTGAGGGCAGAGTCTGCCAGAAAGAAGTCAGGAAAAGCTAACTTTCTGTCTCCCCGGCTACGGACAATCATCACATTACTCTTCTTTGTGTTATATTTAATATCGTATTCAACCCCTGTAAAGGCCTGCATGCATGTAAACAGGGTAGCTTGACCCCTCATGGCACCTGAGGGGGGTAATAAAGTTACCTAACAAAGGTTGCATCTATTCACAGCAGCCAGCACCAATATTAGACTCTAATATCAGGCGACAACGAGAGCCGGCCCTGTCAGATGAGAAGCTCGTCTCAGGATGTTGCGCTGCCGCTATGACGCAGGACTCGTTTTGTTGGGATCATTTTGCACCAGCCTTGCTCCGTCCATCCTGCATGTTTTTCTTGGAGGGAAGAGGGTTGTGTGCGGTCCTATCGTGGCACCGGGCTGCAGTCCAGAAGCCTTGGCTTCACTGTGAGTGCAGATGCATTGGCTATTGTTGAGCGAGCTCTGCACTGGTGACGCTGACCCTCGTCCCAGTCCCCGCAGGGAACAAGTCCTGGGGTTTGCTCCAAAACTCTTGGATGACCAGCTGGCTTTTCTTTGCTGCAGCCAGGCCTCTTTTTCCTTTTTTTAATTCCAGTATCAAGTGAAGTTTTTTTAGCATGCTTCTTTGGAAGTGACCATCTCTAACATCAGAAGGCGATGCCTTCTTATTCTGGCAAAAAGTCATATGTCATTGACGTCACTTTCCCACTGGACCAGCCACCTTACTGCACCGAGTGGCAAAAATGGCTGCAACTAGTGGAGAAGACGGGATAACAGCCGATTATGGGCTTAAATTAAAGGCAGTTGGACATGACAGTGACCCGTACAGTTACCCCAAGAACCAGTGGTCCATGGACATTAATATTTGGCCACGAATCCAGTTTCCTGATGTTTTTATGTACTTAATTTCTACGCCGGGGAAATACACGAAGCAAAGCTTGAAGGAGTACAAAAGTCTTGACGCTTGGTCCGACTAGCTACCCAAAAATCCAACATTACCTGATACAAAATGGGAACCACAAATCCACGTTTCGGTGTCTGGAATCCAGTTGTTTCTGTGAATTGCAGTGATCCATTTGTCTCTCTTAAGCGTATTTTTCAGCAGTCTGTAAAACGATAACTCCAATTTTTTTTCTTTCTGACACTCAGTCTTTCTGACACTCAGTGACGTAACCTGCTGTGAAGTCGCATCTGTGACATCATGCGCATTCCCTTTATATAAAGGCAATCCCATGTTCTCGGCTGCTCCTGATTAATGATGACTCTCAGTTAAATTTACATTACAAAGAAAAAGTTGTGTACCTGGCAGCATTAACAGCCGCTAAAAAAATGCTTGGTCTTGGATGGAAACCACCACACGATCTACCAACATGTCACTGGTTTCATCTGTTTATGGACATTCTACATAAGGAACTTTCAGTGGCAAGAATTCATGTTGCAGGTCACAGGACATGTATTACTGTATTGTATTATTTATATATATATATATATATATATATATATATATATATATATATATATATATATATATATATATATATATATATATATATATTATTTACTTTTGCTTTTCTTGTCTTGCTGGTTTTTTCCTGTTGTTGGTGTTATTGTTGTCTTGTTGGATCACTACAGGGCGCGTGTGGGGTTACGGGTGACTTAAAGGTGCTATACAATTGCGTCCATAACTGTTCGATTTAATTATATGCACGAACAAAATAATAAAAAAACAGTTGATCACAAAAAAAAGGCGATGCCTTCTTGCTTTCCTTTTACGGCGATCCGTCAGCACTCATTATTTTCATCCAAAAGTCATTTCAGCTGACTCGTCCTCATTAACAATTACGCCTGCGCTGATCGTTGCTGACATGACATTAGCCGGTCATGTTACGCCAGGGCCAAAACCAGAGCTAAAATTGGATTTTTGTGATTCAATAAATCTTTATGCGAGCGAAACTCTTTCCCGTCTGTTTCTGTAAGTCTGTGAACTTTACTGTGGCAGGGTGGAGGAGCAGCCACTCAGTTGATTGGGCACACCTGTGCCCAATCAACCGCTCCACCCTGCCTGTCTTCATAAATTGCAGCTGCACACCAGCAAGGGGCTGCTGGAGGAAGCTGCTGAAGCTGAAAGCACGTGTGTTTTGGGTGAAAGAAGAGAATAAAGAGTTCCTGCACGAAACCCTGTGTCCTCTGTCCTGTCAGTCGACCCCTGTAGCACTAGCCTTGCTACATTTACATAATCTAAAAACAGTCATATTTGGACGACGGCCGAAGCCTTTGCTCGTGGTTGTAGATGATTACAATGGAGCTGCTGAAATATAAACCACTTAGCTGATCTTGGTGAACACAGTTCAGACATCACCTTGTGCTGGATGACACGTACCATTGTCGGTGAAAGAAAGCACTATTACGCCTTTGGCCGATCCCATGTCCAGTTTACTTAACTCAGTGCTCCTGGGATTTTGAGCAGATTTAATGAATGAATTCAGGGCTGACAGAAGCATATTGATATTTTGATGAATGGGAATGCAACTAGTGCCCCACAAAGCTGACACTGTCTCATTCGCAGCCGCTGTTGCCATAGCAATTTTAACCACTGTTACACAAGTGCTCTAGTTACAGAGGCAACCTTCACAGAGGAACGGACTACAATGCACATATGTGTGTTAAAGTGGAACTGAAGAAGTGTTTTATCGAAAGGGAGGAACTCCACGGAGTGGATGTGGTGTCATTTACTGCACACATGCACGCACAAGCACAAGACTCCCGACACAGAGACGGGATGGGATCAGTTTAATGGCCGAGCACAGCCGGCTGACCCTGAAGCGCTTATGTAACGCTGGCTGCACGGCCTGCCTGCACGGCCTGTCTGCTGCCAACCGGGATGGAGATGAAAGAGCTTCTCCATCCCTCCATTCTGTCATCGATCCATCTCCCATCCCCCTGCGCTCGCTCTCGCTTAAACATCACATACAGGCTTCAGGACTAAAAGAGACCCTGCCGTTAATCTCTGACAGCCAGCTCAAAAAACTATTCAGAAATGGGTCTTGTACGTACCATACATTTATTGACATAAGATCTGATGAGTTGAGCTTACTTAAAAGAATCTAGGAAACTAATTGCACATAAAAAGGTTAGTACATACTGTACAACTAATAATCATAAGTCAAGTTTACTTCATATTTACTTGTTAAGTTTACTTTAAACTTAATTGTATTTACCTAACTTTGTGAAGTTGTTTAAACTTAAAAATAGGAAGTACCATATTTTCTGGACTATAAGCCGCTACTTTTTTCATAGGTTTTGAACCATGCAGCTTATACAAAGGTGCGGCTATTCTGTGGATTTTTCTTCCAATGCTCGGAGTGCTCTAACTGGAATTACAATCAAAGCTAAGACAAAATAAATGCAAAGAAGAATACGCTAATTCTTCTTTAGTAGATAGAAGTAGGTAAAAGCAGATTTCAAACAGATAAATAGATAAATAAATAAATACCGGTTATTTTCTCTTGGTTCTGTCCCGTTTTAATCAGCAAAGTTGCTGCCGTGTTAAAAGACACTGTTAGGAAAGGATCTATTTAGGTACAAACATGTACATCATTTACAGTTCAAAATCATTCTGTACATGTAGTAAATATCTAATCTAACAACAGAAATATCTGCGGCTTGCATATCTTTTTTTTTTTTAATAGAGCGGATGCGGCTTATATGCAGGTGCGGTTTATAGTCCAGAAAATACGGTATAATAAACTTGATCTTTCTAAGTGTTTTCAACTTAAATTAACCAAGTTAGCTAATCTTAAATTAAATACTTACCTGCTGTACTCTACTGCCCTTACATTTTAATAACTCGTTCTTTTTATTATTCTACCTCTTTTCTTATCATTTTATTTCATTTTATTTGTTATTTACTGTTTCTTTACCGCTTTTAATGTTGATAAAGTACTTTGAATGACCTTGTGTTGAATTGTGCTAAACAAATAAACTTGCCTTAACTGAATAGTTGTGTTTACTCAATTTCGCTTTTAAACTTAAAGTAGCAAGTATGATGATCTTGACTTTTTTAAGTGTATGTTTGTACATTCTAAAAGACGTGGACACAATAAAACCTGTCTGTCATAAAACCGCTCCACACTTCTAGTGTTAAAGGAGCATGAGGCTCCTTTTAAGAAATGAGACTCTGTAGCGCCACCCTTCACCACGACGGCCGTTGGGGGTACTGCAGCCAACAGCGAAGCCGGCACGGGAGAACGGGGAGAACGTGCATGCAGCGTCACATCTGCAGGACAGCGCGGGAAATTCAGGCCCGAATTGCAGCACATTTTGCAGCACACAGCCTGTTCAAGGCAAAGGAGAGATACACAAGAGGGCTCATTCTTTTGGGTTTGGAACGCTTCATCTGACATTATTACTAGAAAACTTAAAACGTATCCTGCCTCAATCCTGCCTCATGCTCCTTTAAAATGCAGATGTTGCTTTGTTTTCATAATCCGTCCTCATGCATCTTGTGTCCTTTGGTCTTTTGTATGTTTTAAAATGGCAAACAAGAAAAACAAGCAACCACTTGGTGTTTTTAACCCCCCCCCCCCCTGCTTCCAAATGCTGGCCTGACCTAGACTCTTAAAGATTAAAGTGTCTGTCTGCTCCCGCAGAGACGGTTTGACCCGGCGTCGTGCTGTCAACAGCAACAGGATTAGGACATCAACTGACCAGGAGGGGCTTACCGTGTGCAGGGACTGCATTTAACGTTACGCCCTTTTACTCGCCGCTTGATGATTTCTTTGAAGTCCACTTAAACAAAGTCACAGCTCATGTATCACCTCGTATGACGATCTCTACACATCCACCAGTCTGTCAGCGTGTGACAGGTGATGATACGCAGGAGGTCAACACTCATGATAGCTCTGTGTATTATAAATAGCATGTGCTAAAGATGTCAATAAAATATTGAACGTGTTGTCAGGTTTAGTACCTAATCCAGCAGAACTACTGGGGCCTTCTGTGACTACAGACAGTATTGAAAAGCCATTCTTCAAATGGTGACCTTGGATATTAAATGGTGTCCGAGCTGAGACTGATTCGATGTCAGTGATCCGGGCGAACCTGTGCCAGCAGCGCTGCACATTCCAGCGAGAGGCAGAGGTGTCGAGTAACGAAGTACAAATACTTCCTTACCTTACTTAAGTAGAAATTTTGGTTATCTATACTTCACTGGAGTAATTATTTTTCAGATGACTTTTTACTTTTACTCCTTACATTTTCACGCAATTATCTGTACTTTTTACTCCTTACATTTTAAAAACAGCCTCGTTACTCTATTTCATTTCGGCCTTTAAAAAAAACTATCCAGTTAAATTGCTCCATCCGGATAGAGTGAATTTGGTTGTGGTTGTTTCAGATGTTCTTGTCCAGTTTTGTTCTTACATCCGTTCCCTCAGATTCCTGCAACTAAACTTGGATGCACATTCCAATAAAGGTTAGGATAAATGATAACATGCCTCTGAAGTTTGACTTTTTGCACCATTACAATACTTATAGGCAACTAGTCATCATATCTCCTGCTCTCTGAAACACATGTTAATGCTCAATAGTACACATATATGGTTCTTGAATATATTTGCATTATACCAAGATGCATTCATTTCAATGGCTTTTGTCCTTAATGGCTTTTTTCCCCCTTACATTACTTTTACTTTTATACTTTAAGTAGTTTTGAAACCAGTACTTTTATACTTTTACTTGAGTAAAACACTTGAGTTGATACTTCAACTTCTACAGGAGTATTTTTAAACTCTAGTATCTATACTTCTACCTGAGTAATGAATGTGAATACTGAAGACAGCTCTGGTACCAAGTACCAAAAGTACCGTACATGGTGTAAAATGTACTTAAAGGTATTGTGACATCATTTTTAACATGCTTTTAACACTATTAAAAGTCTTGGCCAACATCTCTCAAATGTGTCTAAAAGAGTGTAACAAGAAAAACTTCACTCTAGTACTCCATTCCTGGCTTTTTATGACAGTGTTTTTTTGCGCCGTGAAAAACGCTTCCTTTCCCCCTTTCCTGTCAATCATTGCGCCGCTCCTCCTCCAAACCTCCTCCAACCCAACCATACGCTCACAGCGGCGTCGGAGAGTTAAGCCGGGAGCGACAGGCGAAGCATGCATGGAAAAGCAGGAGGGCGAACCACAGCAAACAATCATAAAAATAAAGGCATGCAAGCAGCAGTGTCCCCTTATCTTAAGTCCAGTCAGTGGCCGCGGGTCTTCTTAGCAGTTTTCCTCCGGTGATTAGAACAAAAGAGGCTGTAAACAGCTCCGTGTTAAGCCTGATTTATGGTTCTGCGTTAAATCGACGCAGAGCCTACGCTGTAGGGTTCAGCGTACGGTGCGCGTCGCTGCGTAACCCTACGCCGTAGGCTCTGCGTCGGTGTAACGCGGAACCATAAATCAGCCTTTATGGTGCGCTGGAGAGGAGAGGAGGCAGGGAGCTGGGTGGAGGGGGCGGTGATTTAGCGGGCCTTGACGTCACAGCCCACCACCAAACCAGATGAGCCGTTTTTGCATAGTTATGCGGAAAATCCAGAGAAAGCACACAATACACTGAATGTTAAAAGTTTGTTGTTTTTTGGGTGTAATTGATGTCAAGACACCCAACAAAACACAAAAAATCAAGAAAAATTTGTTTTTCATGTCACAATACCTTTAAGTACAGAAGTAAAAAGTAAAAATTACAAAATTCAAAGTACAAAATTATTTTCAAAAGGATTCCAAAGAAATTAAGTCACAAAATTAAGCAACCCCAGCTGAAGGAGGATGAAGGAGACTCTTGAACTGATTGAACTTTTAAATGCCAAAACCACCTTAGAAGGGGTGGAATGAAATAATGGTGCCCATGGACACGCGTCGGCTGCCGCTTGGTCCTCATCAGTCTTTGACGCGACGGCGGTTCCTCCGGCCTTCCGGCCCGCCCCTGCGGCGCAGCTCCCCCTCCTTCTCGGTATGGAGGCCGAGTCTCCCCGTCCGCCCCAGGTGTCTCGTCACGGAGCCGCCGGCGGGCAATCACGGGCAATTCACGCGCCCCCCTTCCCACTTAAAGGTGACCTATTATGGCATTTAATGTATATTTCAAACAGGCCTTGAATGTCTTAAAAACAATCTAAAGCTTGTTTTTTCTACATAAATCATAAATCCAGCCTGTGGGCCCTGTCACTAGTTTTACCGCTTCTAACCTCTTTTTCTGCGCCTCATTTTTAGGGAAGGGGGGGGTATGATAATGAGGCTCTGTGCTGATTGGCTCCCTGAATGACGTGTAGCAGGGGAGGAGAATAAACCCTCGCTCCGCCAGAGCAGCCCGAGCCTGTAAATTATCACAACACTGAATTTTCACAAATGGAAACTTTATTGTTAAAAAAATAAAATATGAGTTGTATATAAATAACATTTATGCACTATTTAAGCCGGATCTACCCGGCGGATGCTGAACGCTGGCCCCGGAGCCACGCCGGGCGCCCGGGAGCAGCGCTGCTGGAGCCGCGCGCATCACCGCGGCTTTAACGGGGGAATCTGACCGGTTCCGACCGGCCGGGACCGCAGGAACCGGCCTGGACTGGTAGCAGGGACTCCCGGGGACCGACCAGCGGAATTTCAGCCGGATCTGCCCGGCGGATTTTGCGCGCTGGCGCTGCAACCGCACGGCGGGCGCACAGATCCGCTCCGGAGCGCATCCGCGGCGCATCGTCGGTTACCGGGGATCAAACCGACAGATTTGCCTGAAAATCTCGGAGGGTGAAGCTGGTCCGGCATGGGACAGACCCCCGAGGACCCAGCTCCCAAACCACCCGGGAACCTGGATGATTTAACCCGGATCCGCGGCGCCGAGGCCGACTGGCTGAAGGAAGACCGCTCCAGCAGCGGAGAGAGCTGGTTGTGGGCGTGGTTTCAGCAGCGGAGGCTGAACCTATGGAAATCTGCTCCCGTCGTGACGTCACGACGGGAGCAGATTTTAATCGGCTCAAAAAAAAACACGTGACACTGGGGGACTCTGTCCGGCGGGGGTCAGAGAGCTTGCAGAAATTCATGGTATTTTGTCTCCCCTGTGCTGGCAGGGTGAGGGGAGACCACTTTATATATGTTAAAACAAGAAAAAACGTGTTTTTCATAATAGGTCCCCTTTAATTTCTCACGGTGGCCTCAATTACGTCCGCCTTATGGTTCCGCGTTAAATCGACGCACACCTTACGCCGTAGGCTACGGCGTAGGGTGTGCGTCGCCGCGTACCCTACGCTGTAGCTCTGCGTCGGTGTAGTCGGCAATAGCCTACATTTTCATTTAATGTAAGACTTTAATTTGTAGCGAGTAACGACGTGTCCAATTTTAAATATAGCGGATTAAAAGTACGATTTTTTTCCTTGAAAATGTAACGAAGTAAAAGTAAAAGTACAGAAAAATGAAAGTATCAATAATAGTACAAATTCTCAAAAATCTTACTTAAGTACAGTAACGAAGTACTTGTACTTCGTTACTTTACACCACTGCATTCCAGTGAGAGGACGCGGCGGTGGTAATGGTCCGTGCACTCTGTTGACAGAAGCCCCCATCTGCCGAACGGCTTTAACAGGCCGCTGACTCCGACTGTGACTCTGATGACTCACGTCCTCGCGCTCCGCCACCGACCGGCTGGAGTCGGCCGCGGCGGGCCAATAAATTCCAGGGTGCCATCATGCACCTCCTGGAACAAGCCCATCATCTCTGTTTGCAGGATACATTCTTGTAGATGAAGCAGAACGGCGGCTGGGAACATGTTTGAGGACATTTATGTCGGGGGGGGGGAAATGACAGGATGTAGCCAGTAAAGACCTCGGTTGCCCTCGGCAGGTGCTGGCCTACTTCCAGCACCTGCTCCTGCTGCGAACGGCACTCGCATCAGGCGTTCTAGAGGCTTCTGTAAACATCCCTGCTCCACATTCGCCTCATGCATGTGCACCCAGGCAACAACGCCTCACTGTGAATACAGAAGCAGGAAGATAAATGAACGCATCACACTCTCTCAGCTGGTTCTGGCCGGTGTTTTCCATGGTGTCATTAAAAGAAGCTCACGCAATGACTACGTTTACATGCAGTCAATAACCCTTTTCTAACCGGAATATTAGCAATATTATTAGCAATAATATTATTAATATTAGCAATAACCCCGCGCACCAATAACCCCTTTAAATAACCCGAATTTGCTCATATTCTGGTTTTTAAAAACCCGAATATGACCCCTGGGTTACTCCTTTTCTAACCCGAATATTTGGTCATGTATCGCTTAACGGGATATCCCCATCAAACGGAACAGGAATTTGTTTTCTGCGCATGTTCTTTTCGCAAGGAATCTTGGTCTTTTGAGTCCAGGAAGTTCTTATAAAACACGGAGAAACCAAGACCAGGAGGAGACTAATCACTTCATAAATGTAATGAAGGATATGAACATTTTGGCATTTGTAGACGGTAGAAAGTACCGGGATAGACAGATTTACAAAAAGGGGAGTGAAAAGTTGCGCAAAGCAGGATTTGTACGAACGCCAGACCAGATCAAGCTCCGCTGGAAGACGCTGAAAAAGGAGAACTACAGGACGAGAAACAAAACGGTACCAGCAGGTCCGATTATCCGCCGTGCTGCTGTTATTGTTGTTGTTTTGGGTTTGTTTGTGTCATGACGTTCTCCGTGCGTCGCTGGTTTGATCCAGATATCCCAAACAATTACAATTACAATGTATACAGGAATAACCCTGTTTGCTCACGCATGGAAACAGATTATTCCAAATGTTTCAGTAACCGGAATATTGACCCCTAAGCTGAATTCTGACTGCATGTAAACATAGTGAATGTCACAACGGTTATTTCAGCCCAGGGCAGCATAAGCAAGATTTTGTATCGACGATGGGAGAATTGAACTGCTTCTCCTGCACAATCCCAAAGATTGTGCAGATCCCAATGGTGTTCCGGTCTGTGGTCGGTCCATATATGCCCATCACTCTGGAGCAGGACAGATGTGAAATCAGACCACATGACCTGTTTTCCATCGCTTGAGAGTCCAATCTCTGTGCTCTCCGGCAGAAGGCTTTTTTTCTGCTCAGCCTAGTGATAAGTGGTTTTCTTAAGACCACACAGCAGCTCAGCCCATAAATCGGGTTCTCTTTCGGATTATTTGTGGAAATGATCTTAGTTTGTTTATAAAACATAGCCGAGTTGTGCTTTTGATTTTCTTCTATTATATTTAACGGATCAGAGTCATTCCCTCCTTCCAGGTTTCTCAAAAGCATCAGATAGTTCTTCATCAACTTATTTTTTACAGTTTGGCTCATTTAAGGGCTTTTTGTTCGAAGGCTGCTGCCTACCAACAATCTGACCCTTCTGAAATGTCTTCACCAGGACTAAAGGATGGATATTGTAACTACTGTATTTTATAAGCTGCACCTGCTTTTAAGCCGCGTCATCTCTATTTTTAAAAAAATAATTAAAAAAAGATATACAAGCCGCATCCACTCTATTTAAAAAAAAAAAAAAGATATGCAAGCCGCAGATATTTATGTTGTTAGATCAGATATTTACTACATGTACAGAAGGATTTTGAACTGTAAATGATGTACATGTTTGTAACTAAATAGATTATTTCCTAACAGTGTCTTTTAACACGGCAGCAACTTTGCTGATTAAAACGGGACAGAACCAAGAGAAAATAACCGGTATTTATTTATCTATTTATCTGTTTGAAATCTGCTTCTACCTACTTCTATCTGCTAAAGAAAAAGTAGCGTATTCTTCTTTGCATTTATTTTGTCTTAGTTTTGATTCTAATTCCGGTTAGAGCGCCCCGAGTGGTGGAAGAAAAATCCACAGAATAGCTGCACCTTTGTATAAGCTGCATGGTTGAAAACCTATGAAAAAAGTAGCGGCTTATAGTCCAGAAAATACAGTATTCTGATATCTAAAGTTCATTGCAACCAGGAAATATTATGTCCTGACTGATTTTAACAGAAATATAAAAATAAAACCACACTGCTGTTACAACAAAGTTTTTAATTGCCCCACAACAAACTGTGGACAACACAAATAAACATGACAGAGTATCCAAACATGTCGAATAATAATATTAATTCATATCATTATTGTAACATTAATAATATGGAATGTACTCTCTCTCCATCCACAGTCTTTTGACCTTTCAGTTCATTTTATGAAACGCGTTTAAAAAATAAATATATCTTTTCCATCTCTCTGGGATCTACAGTAGATCAAAGCAGCTGGTCAACGAGAATGTGACCCCGACTCCGTCTCCTCATCCTCTCAGCTCGTCTCCTGCTCCCTCAGACGTGTCAGTCCAAACCTGCACTCTGCAGAAAGTCATGCGGCGCTCGCCGAATCGCCGTGTGCAAAACCACACTTTGGAAATCAGGCGCGAGGGAAACGTTCTCCGTGTCAAACTTCAAACTGCTTTTATTTCCTGCCCGTCCTTCGTCTCAGTGGTTAGGGGGGTGGGGGTTAAAACGGGACGATGACACTAGGTAAATCACTGCATTATTCACACAGATGCTCCTCCGAGTTCCCCGCGGGTCCGATTCACGTCCCGACAAAAGACAAAAGCACAAGAACAACATCGACTAGCACCGAAGGCCAGAACAGGACGAGGGTCCGGTAGAAAGGGGGGACAGTTTTAAAGAAGTGAGGAGAAATATCTCTCCTCCCTGTCCTTCCAAAGGGTCAGAGAGCGGGTCATTATGCCGCTGTGCTCGGATGCTTGTACATCATGTCTGTTTTTTTAGTCTGTGCTGTGGTTCTCCAGCTCGGAGATGATGGTAATCAGGTTCTGGAGGCCAAAGATGTATCCACTGTCCTTGCCTTCGTGTACGACGCTGTCCTCGTGGTAGTATCTGCAGGTGGTGTGGGCAAAGTCAATCATCCTCACATCCACGGCCGGGCTGGGGGGGTCTGCGTGGGGCCGGTGGCTGATCCCCGAGCTCCCGCCGCTCCCGCTGCTGCTGCTCCCGCTGCTGCTGCTGGAGCAGCTCTTGCTGCCATCGCTCGACGCCGACGAGGTGTGTGGGAAGCCGAGTGCACCTGCCTCTTCACCTTCCTCCTCCTCCTCCTCCTCCTCCATTTCAGGCTCGGCATCCACCTCCTCGTCCTCGTCCTCCTCGTCCTCGGAGAGGCCGCCGTCGTCGGTGCGTCGGCGCGTGTGCTTCCTGTGCGGCGCTCCGTCGTAGATGATGAGCAGGGAGCTGGAGTAGAAGCGGTAGGACTCGCAGGCCTCCAGCGCCGCCTGCATGTCCCTGAGCCGGCCCAGCACCGGGGACAGCAGCTCCTGCCGCAGACGCCCCCCGTTGTGGAAGAACTGGTACAGAGCCTCCTTGAAGCCCGGCAGCGTCAGCTTACGCCCGTGGTACTTGTTCATGAATACCAGCTGGCCGGTGTCAGAGTGGTACACCTGCAAAAACATACACATGGAATTTTTAATCCTTTGACCATATATACCAACGTAATTCTCGTCAGTTGTGTGAAATACAGGACTGTCTCAGAAAATTAGAATATTGTGATTTTCTGTAATGCAATTACAAAAAACAAAAATGTCATACATTCTGGATTCATTACAAATCAACTGAAATATTGCAAGCCTTTTATTATTTTAATATTGCTGATTATGGTTTACAGCTTAAGAAAACTCAAATATCCTATCTCAAAAAATTAGAATATTCTGGGAATCTTATTACTCATATTAATTCCTAAAAATCGATTCTTATGTCTAAAGATCGATTTTTTTATCTTTTTTTTTCCCATCTGAAAAATGCCAGGTGCATTATGGCAATATGTGTGCGTGGTGACAGAATAAATTAGATAAGCTAAAATGATTTGTTTACTGCATGAACTGTTGCAATTTCTTTCTTTTTTGCACTTTAAATGGATATTGAAAGGCCTGTTTGAGTTATTTATTTCTTAGTTATTTCACAATAATTATTGTGAAATTATTATTTCACTAGTTATTTTACACTCATATAATTCAGGCAACAGCTCAAAAAACATTTTAAATAACACTAAGCGAAATCAATATCGAATCGGATCAAATCGTATCATGATAATCGATTCTGAATATTAAGAATCGGAATCGAATCGATTCTTGACATTTGAATCGATACCCAGCCCTACTTATCACGGGTTCTTTTTGGAACGAGGGATGGCTGTAACACAGACGGATGCACACAGAAGCTGACCAGTACCTGCATGCCGCAGAGGCGGACTCCTATGGAGGCCGACGTGCTCTGCTGGCACTTGCGGATCTGCATGGCCTTCTTCTCCTCCGAGGCGTCGTCTCCGTGCTGCCTCGTGCCCATCTTCAGGTCCAGCACACAAGGCACGGCGTGGCGCCACGTCAGGTTCTCCAGGAGAATGAACTCTGAGACACCGAGTCAAGGAGGAAAAACCACAAAAACAAGTCTGTGTTGCTGACAACTCAAACCTTCTTTATAAAGAGCTGGAGAGACAAATAGAGGGAATGCATTGACGTCTCTTCCCCACTGGACCAGCCCCCTTACTCGCACTGAGTGGTAAAACATCAGCAAAAACAGCTGCAACTAGTGGAGAAGACGGGATAACAGCTGATTATCGGCTTAAATTAGCGTCAATTGGACTTGACAGTGACCCGTACAGTTACCCCAAGAACCAGTGGTCCATGGACATTAATATTTGGTACAGTTACCAAGAACCAGTGGTCCATGGACATTAATATTTGGCCACGAATCCAGTTTCCTGATATTTATATGTACTTAATTTCTACGCCGGGGAAATACACGAAGCAAAGCTTGAAGGCTTACAAAAGTCTTGACGCTTGGTCCGACTTCAAGGCAGGATTTGTTGTAGAAATTAAAGTGATGAGGACACCGAACTTTATGATTTGACTGTTTAACGTTAGCTAGCCAAAAATCCAACATTACCTGATAGAAAATGGGAACCACAAATCCACGTTTCGGTGCCTGGAATCCAGTTGTTTCTGTGAATTGCAGTGATCCATTTGTCTCTCTTAAGCTTATTTTTCAGCAGTCTGTAAAACGATAACTCAGATTTCTTGCTAAATCTATGAGTACAGTCGATCGCACAACAGCTCTTTCCCATTTTAGATGTTTTCCATTTGCTCAAACTGAAAGTTTACGCTGCCACTCAGTCTTTCTGCCACTCAGTCTTTCTGACACTCAGTGGGCGAAACCCGCTGTGAAGTTGCATCTGTGACGTCATGCGCATTCCCTCTATACACTAAAGCCACCAAACTCACATCTACATTATCAACTCCACAATATCAAATATCAGTATATATCAATTAACTGATGGATGTGATTCTGAAGTGGGACTCCTAGGCTGAGAAACCGATAGCTGGACGGTGTATCAGGTGCAAAGGTGTCAGACGGAGCTGCAGCCTCCAACGTCTCCTGGCTCGGACTCAAACAAGGAACTCTAGAGGAGGAGCGGCTTTCAGCCGGTAAAGGATACTGTATTGATTGCGGTGCTTGGCGTTCTCCTTCATCCGCTGCAGGTGCTGCTGGTGACACTTGAGGCTCCAGGGGTTGTGCGTGAGCTGTGGGACGGCGTTGCTGTGGCCGCGCTCCAGCCGGTAGTGCAGCACCTCATCCTGCTGCAGCCACTCCAGGTCCATGTCCTCCTGCAGCTCGGTAGCACTGACACACACGGAACATACAGTTAACATTCATGCTCTTTACTGTTATAATTTAAGGGGAAACCTACACTTCAAATCTTTATTTGTGCGTACAACAAAAAGAAGTTTTTGTGTATCAGTTTGTGGAATTAAACTGTGGAATGGTTTGAATTTGGAGTTAAAAGAATTTACAAAGATAAAACAATTTAAGAAGAAATATAAAGAAATGGTTTATTTGAGGTATAAAAGTGAAGACTGTGTTTAAAGATCAGCAGCTGTGTGTGTTCTGCTATTTTATCATGTTGTCTTTGTATGTTTATATACTTAGATATACGTATTATATTCATATCATAGTTATATTATATT
Organism: Cololabis saira; assembly: GCF_033807715.1. Lineage (NCBI taxonomy): Eukaryota > Metazoa > Chordata > Actinopteri > Beloniformes > Belonidae > Cololabis > Cololabis saira. The sequence continues at coordinate 42,410,040 of NC_084594.1, forward strand.
TATGATAGAGCTTACATCTTGTATTATTTTTGTAAAAATTATATATATTTATACAAATTAGTGTATAGTATAAAAAATAAATACAGACAGATAATTTATGTTTAGTTGTGGAAAGGGGGTGGGATTAAATTAAATTAAAGTTTATACAGGACTGTCTCACAAAATTAGAATATTGTGATAAAGTCCTTTATTTTCTGTAATGCAAAAATGTCATACATTCTGGATTCATTACAAATCAATTGAAATATTGCAAGCCTTTTATTATTTTAATATTGCTGATCATGGCTTACAGCTTAAGAAAACTCAAATATCCTATCTAAAAAAATTTGAATATTCTGGGAATCTTAATCTTAAACTTTAAGCCATAATCGGCAATATTAAAATAATAAAAGGTTTGCAATATTTCAGTCGATTTGTAATGAATCCAGAATGTATGACATTTTTGTGTTTTTTAAATTGCATTACAGAAAATACTTTTTCATAATATTCTAATTTTCTGAGACAGTCCTGTACTTCCTCCCACTCCTTTTCGAACATGTAAGTTGAAATATGTGTTTTGATGCTGTTTTTTTTCTTTATGTGGTGGAATGCCCACCTGGATTTGTTTTCTTGTCTTTTTTACATGTTCGAAATAGACAAAATAAACTAAAACTAATAAACTAAATTAAAGATGTGTCACGTGGAAATAAAATCTGCACTTCACTGTACATGACCAGTGATATCTTGTATTGCATCACGGTGTCATATTTGAATCGTCTCACCTCTTGTCCATGTAAGAGTGGCGACTTCGGCCATCTTTGCTGTGATTTTCACTGTCAGTGAGCAGCGAGGACGCCAGCATCTTCCCCCACTTCAGCATGGCCGTCTCACGGTCTGCAGAGCGCTCCTTGTTCTCCAGGTCTGCCGCGGGGTCGCTGTGCAGGGGGTAGGCGATCAGGCAGAGGTTCCCCTCATCGTCCTCCTCAAAGCTCACCGATACCACCCCTGAGAGAAGAGCAACATAACCTTCAGGCACCGCTTTCACACAGCAAAGGAAACAATATCTGTCACAGACAGTCATAAAAAACTAATATCTATTTTGTAGTGGAACCATTTTTGGCAGCGAGACTGGAAAAACAGGGAAGTGTGTATAAGAAACAAGAGCAGATTGGAAAGAGGAACTGAGGTACCAAAACATATTAGGCTGCTAAAATAACAGTCCAAGCACAAAACACACAGAGGACCACAAAACTCAGGTCAGATTTCTTTTTATTCACCAACGACAAAATGATCAGCAACACACTCATATTGTATAGCAGACCAAAAACACCAGAGTTACACTGCACAAGAGCGTAAAAATAATCACACACGTTATAATGCCAACAAACCAGTAGTTTCAGTCCCAAAATGATAACAAATAGCGCCTTCCAGCTCAGCGTTTTGGAGATGAGCGTTCATGGATTTACGAAGGTCGGGGAAAATGACTACTGGACATGGAGCTGCACATCTCTGCAGGGGGGCGGTACAAACGTCCACCTGTGGTGGCCGGTGAGGCTGCGCCTCAGGTGATGCACAGTTGGAAGAAAAGGAAGGAGCAGAATTATCAAAAACCAGAAGAACTTGGAGGAATGCCTAAGACGTTGCAGCCGCCGTCTCGGCAGCAAGTGACACATGTAAACCAGTTCAGGTGTGACTGCTAATCCCACTTGTCTGTAGACTATTTCTGAAGGTCCTAAAAAAGGCATGAAGGTGACTTTATCAAGTCAGTGGACTAAGCCGCAATCAGACGTTTTCCTAAGCTCTGCCTGCTCAGATGACCTCCTAGGATTTCTGGATCCTAGTCAGGTAAAACTTCACCTGGTTTCATTTTTCACCATCTTGCCAGAAGGGCTGAGATAAGAAACACTGGCTGCAAACCCGCTGGCCCGCCTGCCTGCGTAGGACCAGCCTTCAGCACAGAGCACCACGCTGAGGGGGCTGGTCCTCGGCCAGTTACAGCAGGGGTTGCCAACGCCGGTGTTCTGCCATTTTTTGCTCCTTTGCCAAAAAATGCTCCATAATGGTTTTCTACCTTTGCAGAGCCACAATTTTACTGTGTTTTACTCCCTAAACCACTTCCTTTTCCCCCAAGTGGTGCTTGTCTCTTGCCAGGCCGTCATTGTAAATAAGAATGTTCTTAATGTCCTGCCTGGCTAAATAAAGGCCAATGACTGAATGAATATCAAATAAAGCGATAGAATTGTTGTTTTTTTTCTCTTTATCGTATAATGTTCACAAAGTGTAATGCATTCATGTCATGGGTAGTGTATTTTTAAGGATCAAATACTCTAAAACTAAAACTACTCGAAAAAAGTCCCATATTATCCATTTTACATCGTGCAAGAAATGATGCAAACTTTGAAAATTGACTGTGCGCATGCGCAGAACCACAAAGTAGCATTTCTCGGCAGGTAGCAAGGAATGGCAGAACACCGGTCCTCGGGACCCCTGCCCTGCATGTTCTAATCACTGTCATAATCACAATTAGAATCAGGTGTGTTGATGCATGCATGCCTTGCACCAACACACCTGATTCTAATGAATGGTCATCATCAGCTTCTCATCAAGGTCTGCACATCTCTGTAGATCACACAGCTCCTTGTATCACGGTGTACTGAAGCAGGGACACATCTAAGACCTGCAGGGACCGGCAGGGGGTCCGAGGACCAGAGTTGAAAACCCCTGAGCTACAGCTAGGGTTGCCAACTTTCAATTCAACTCAATTTTATTTATATAGCGTCTATTACAACAGAAGTTGTCTCTAGGCGCTTTCCAGAGACCCAGAACATGACCCCCGAGCAACTGTCCCTTGAAAAACGGAATCGTCCCATATTTATAATCTAAAGTACGCGTCCCGAAAAGGGATGCACTTTGTCCCGTTTTACTGTGAGAGTCTATTTATACAATTTTAAGTTAAGCAGGACAGGTCTCTGTTTAAGAAAGATACTTATTTTATTCAGTTAATTTTGTTATTTTGTATTAAGGTGAATTTCTGGATAATAATTTGTTTTCCTTGTGTTCATGGCATTCAAAAATATGCATCTAATTCAATTTGGGTTCGAGTCAAATAGTTAAAAAATCATTTCATTCACATAAAAAGGGCTTAAAAAAATTCACCACGCCAGGAAGGGTGAAGGCAATCAGGTCGGTCGGCCCTGCAGATGAGGTGTCCCTTATTTATTTTCCAGGGAGTTGGCAACCCTAGCGACAGCACCCTCTTGCGAACAAGCTGCAGCCAAACACGTGCAGGTGGAAGGAGCTCTACTTCCCCAAAATGTCTAAATGCATACTAAATGCATACCAAAAACCAGTGCAATTTGGTTTTCCAGAAAGAAAATCCATACTTTTCTGACTTCAGCCTAAGAAAACATGCAGATGAACATCAGCACTAAGGTTAGTGGGGGGTTACTTACCTCTGTACTGGGGGGTGAACTTCCTCATGGCTGTGGGCAGGCTCTTGTAGAACTGGTGCTCCCGGGGGATGAGGGGCTTGCAGATGGTCTGCTCCCCGAAGCGCAGCACGCAGGAGTGGCCCCCCACCTGGTGCACGAAGGGCTCGAGCATCACCCCCTTGTCCATGCAGCACTGCTGGTTCTGCAGCTGGTTCTGCAGCTGGTTCTGCTGCAGCTGGTTCTGCAGCTGGTTATGCTGCTGCTGCTTCTGCTCTGCATCCATGGCCTCCTGGGCCTGAGCCTCCACGGCTGGACTCATCCTCCCCGAGCCTCGAGAACGCTCCTGCGGGCATCAGCCTGCTCACATGGGTCCCAGCACGGCGCTGCAAGGCTGCAAGGCTGCAAGGCTGCAAGGCTGCGAGGCTGCTCCCGCGACGTCTGCAGACGCGCTAGTGATGATCAGCTGTTTGAATGTCCGCTGTCCGAAAACGCAAAGGACAGGAAGAAGGAAATGCAAAGGGGGGGAGCGGAATACACCGCGGAATACACGCAGTTCCTTTTTTCTTTTTGTAGCAGAAAGCCCCGTTGAGGTGTGGAGCCGCGGTGCTGCAGCGGACGGCACCGACAGAACGGACGGACGGACGGATTCTCACTGACAGCTCGAGCTGCTGCCCCGGTGGTAACGCGCTGGCCAGTCCGCAGGCCCCGCCCATACGGGGGCATCCGCCAATCAGGGGCCGCCCAGGCAGGTTGTGGGCGGGGACGCTCCGAGACGACAAACAGCGGTGGGAGGGGCCTCGAGTCTGGGGGCGGGGCCTTAAATCTGGGGGAGGGGAGAGGAGAAACTCGCAGGGCAAAGCTGAACTCAGCTGTTTCTGTTTGTGTGAAACGGAAGAGTACTAGGGCCAGGCAGGAGAAAAAATATTTGAGAGGGGAAGATTTTTTTTTATTGTGCACTTCGAGAAAAAAGTCAAAATGTTGAGAAAAAAGTCGAAATGTCGAGGAAAAAAGTCGAAATGTCGAGATTAATGTTGAAGTACAATTTCGAGAAAAAAGTCGAAATGTCGAGAAAAAAAGTCGAAATGTCGAGATTAATGTTGAAGTACAATTTCGAGAAAAAAGTCGAAATGTCGAGAATAATGTTGAAATACAATTTCAAGAATAAAGTCAAAATTTCGCCTTTTTTCTCAACATTTCAACTTTATTCACGAAATTTTGACTTTTTTCTCAACATTTTGACTTTTTTCTCGATATTTTACTTCAACATTATTCTCGATTTCAACTTTTTTTCTCCTCAACTTTTCAACTTTTTTCTCCAAATTGTGCTTCAACATTAATCTCGACATTTTGACTTTTTTCTCATTATTTTGACTTTTTTCTCGAAATTGTATTTCAACATTAATCTCGACATTTCAACTTTTTTCTCGAACTTAGAAGTGCACAATAAAAAAAAATCTTCCCCTCTCAAATATTTTTTCTCCTGCATGGCCCTAATACTCTTCCATAGTGGGAAAACAGCATTAAAAAAAAAAAAAAACTTAACAGAATGAGCAACATTATTTCCACATAAAGGTGCAGAGAAGGGAACTAGTGAAAAAGAGGAGAACAGATGCTTGCAGCAACCGCAAAGGAGAGAAATACACTGCACAGATTCAACAACAACATAATCTAAAATAAACCAACAGGTTTGGCACCACAGCATGGGGTTGATGTAAAGATATCTTCAGTTGGGGGTTAAGAAGGCTGATGACACAGTTAGACCTGCTGCATTCAGGTTTTAACAACACAAAAGGGTTTGTGAATTCTTGATCTTGTTGAAAATGACAATAACACAAACAGTGATGCTGTTTGATGGAGACACATCACACATGGGGGAAATCTCTGCACGACCCTGCTGAGATCAAAAATAATAGAACATTAATATTTATTTCAAAAAGAAAAATGGTCTCGAATAAGTTTTCCAAATTGATTAAGCATATCAAATGTTTAGAGAACATCCACAAATTAGCAGCAGTAAAAAGAAAGCCGTCACCAGTTCTTATTAATACCAGTTTGTTCTTGTTTATGCAAGTATATGGTGTTATTCTGAAAATGAGAAGTGTGTGCCACCGAAGAGCTCGTGCACTGACCAGAGTGGAAACTATAATCTGCATCTTGCACCCCCCATATCTTCTTGATACAGATTATCGTTGTACGAAAACTAACATTTGATTAAGATGCCCAAATCAGACCATCTGAGTGCTGGTGGGGATAAAGAGACAAAAGTAAAACAGCTATTAAGCGCATGTTAAAATGATTGTGGTACAAACATATCCCAGTGTGCTATTTGTGTAAGTGTGCTACACGTTATGGCTGGTCACTGGCTTTGCTATGGCGGGAATAGTCGGCTCTAATCTCTCTAATCCGCCCTCTTGGCACCAAGAGGAAAATGGGCCATGACAAACCAATGTCAATACTTACAGCTTCTCTAAAAAATATGTGCATGTTATATATATATATATATATATATATATATATATATATATATATATATATATATATATATATATTTATATACAATTGTTTTGAGCTCGAATGGCACATATGATTCCAGCATAATGACGTCAGATTACTATCAATAAATGCAAAATAAGGAGGAGAGTTCAACGCCGCTGCGACCCAGATGTGGATCAGTACGACAATTCCAGGGAAGCAGCAGCTATAACATAAATATGACACATAATATGATAAATATACACCTTCTGTACCTTCACAAAGTGCAAATGACCTTGATACATGTGTCGGGAGTGCAGCTGTTTATTCCATTAACATCCATCACATCATTGTTTACCCAAACTAAAGGTTAATCTCATGAACTAAGAGTTCATTCAGCTCTCTGATATTTCTTTAATGTGACGGCAGCAATGTTTTATAGCCAATAACATTGCATATGTGTTTAAAGGAATTCAGCTGCAACGTTGCAGAGCAACCTGGAAATAAATGAGCAACAACTAATAACCTTTGCATAGGAAAATACACACCAGCACGGGACTTATTTCCATGACCTTGTAGGAAATAGCACACAAGCATGAGGTGGTTCGTAAAGGCTTTTCATAGTTCTGCTGGGGCACGTGGCGATGACATGGTGACATGGTGACAGAGAAACCAAAATGCACAGATGGCAGAAGGTTAGAGTCCAGCTCTCACATACAATGTGATGCTTTAAACGGAAAAACGCCCCCATTGGATCAGAGCTGTTTAGACCCGAGTCCTCCAGGGACAGATGTTAATCTGCAGAAGAAAGTACATGGAGGATGGAGGTCTGCACGTCCAAACTCCCTCTGAACCACAACACACGAGCAGCACACGAGGTGGCGTGATGGCGTGATGACAGACACACCTCCTGCATCATTCCCAGAGTCATACAGCTGCCTCAACATTATCACTGCCATAAACAAGTTAACGTCTGGTGGCTTTCATCTCCCAACATAAACATGGAAGCAGAAACGTAATTCTCCTCAGTTGTGTGGAATAAGACCTGGAAACAGGCATTGGTGCATAGAATAATCAAATTGGTTTAATTCACCGTACAAATTGTTACAGATTGCTTTTGTAATTCTGTATTTGACCCGGTCTTTGTACGTTTTCACCGTATAGAAACATAATTCTTGCCATTATAAGAATTAGAGGTGTACCTGCTGTACTCTACTGCCCTTACTTTTTAACGTGTGCATTTTATTATTTTACCTCATTTCTTATCATTTTATTTCATTTTATTTGTTATTTACTGTTTAATTGTGTCTTGCCGCTTTTAATGTTGATGTAAAGCACTTTGAATTACCTTGTGTAAAGGAAGGAAGGGAGGAAAGAAGGGAGAAAAGAAGGAAGGAAGGAAGGAAGGAAGGAAGGAAGGAAGGAAGGCTGGAAGGAAGGAAGGAAGGAAGGAAGGAAGGAAGGAAGGAAGGAAGGAAGGAAGGAAGGAAGGAAGGAAGGAAGGAAGGAAGGAAGGAAGGAAGGAAGGAAGGAAGGAAGGAAGGAAGGAAGGAAGGAAGGAAGGAAGGAAGGAAGGAAGGAAGGAAGGAAGGAAGGAAGGAAGGAAGGAAGGAAGGAAGGAAGGAAGGAAGGAAGGAAGGAAGGAGAGAGCAGGAGGAAAGAAGGAAGGAGAATGAGGTCATATTGACCCAAAGACAGTACCAGGGTTAAACAATGATGAGGTGTGGATCGTCAGCAGAGCAGACGTGATTGATCAGAGCCAAATACCGATCAAAACTGTACAAATACACAGTTCATAGGTTGCATTATTCTAAGCATAGCTTCTTTCCTAATTCCTACTTATGCACAATAAGTCATATTGTTCACTCTATCAAGGTCAAGAAACAAACTAAGTACATATTCAAGAGCATTTTTCATGGTTTTTGTTTTTCTTCCATCACATCTATATACAGGTCTGCTTTGTGCTCCACTCTGCATCACTGTGTATCTAACCCCCAATAAATATACAGTATTATATAAAAACATGTTTGGCAGCAAATTGCACCACTTCTTATAGTTATTTAAAAAAAAATCAGTCTGTCACCATTTGTGCATAAAGAAGACTGATGTAGAGAGGAATGAGCCGTGGGGGTGAGTGGACTCAGGAAGGGGTGGAGAGGTCTGTCGTCACCCTCGTCAGGCCGTAATATTAGATGAGGAGACGCCAATATGGAGGTGTTGAGTGAATATGGATGTAAAACAGATGACAGATCTGAGGCACTGGAGGGCATCTTATTTTCTTGCATGCAAGGGTAGACGCACGAGCAGCGAGTTACAACGGTCCTTCCCCCAGCAAAGTTTATTTAAAGACAAAATGGTTGTGTGTATTTACAGAAGAAAAGGGTGTAGATTTCAGAGTACAATCAGGAAGTAGGCGTGCTGTAGGTGTGGTGTGGATCCCATCATCGCACAGTGGATTCAGATGAGGCGACCTTGACACGGCTCACATGACGCAGTAAGGAATGGGGAGAAAAGCAGATGGATAAAGAAACAAATCAAACAGGCCACATCATGAGTACATATTTTCCCTCTAACAGTCCTAGAGCCCTAACCCTGAAATACACTGTAAGAAAAGCCCGTAGAAATTACTGTAAAAAACTGTGAAATAGCAACGGTGAAGGACGTTAAATGTTACAGATGAAAATCTTTGTTGACATTTTGTCAGAGTTTCTCTGTCTAACGTGTAATAACTCATTTAATGAAGACATTCCTCAAAGAATTCAATGATAGTATGTAGATGTTTATTTCACAACAAATCACCGCTATTAATACTACAAAATATGTTACACAACACACAATCTTTTAATAAAATAAGCGGAAAAATTCAGTCAAATTACTGTCTTATACTTAAGACTTACTTAATTACTTATAATGAGGCTTTTACCGATTAATAATGCTCTATTTTGATGTTTTCCAGTGAAATTTAATGGGATTAGATGTAAAATAAGCAACGGCTGCACGTAAATTGTACAGGAGAAAATAGCTTTAATGAAGGCATAGTCATGCTAATTTGGCTGAAAATGGATGTTGAATTTACCAGTTTTGTACGTAAATTGTATAATGTTATTTTGTTTTGATGTCCTGCCAATGGAGGCTCAAATCCTCCATGGCAGGACCCTTCCATACCGCATTCTCACCGACACAGACGCACAATCACGCACCGTTTCCCCCTCCCCGGGGGGGTCCAGCACCGCCAGAAGGCACCCCAGGCTGCACGGCGAGCCCCGCCGGGCCCGGGTATCCCGACCCACCTATCCCAGGCAATGCCCCCCACGACCCGGGCCCCCCGCCCTTCGCCTATGTGCGTATGAATCGTGTAGGGGGGGAAGGAGGGGGAGCGGAGGCCGAAGCCAGGAGGCAGGACCAGCAAAGCCGGCCCTGATAAGACACCCGCGCCCCCCCACCGGCCATCCAGTAGACGGGGGCCGGCCCTCCGAGCCGGGCCAGGGCCCCACCGTACCTCCACGGGCGCCCCCGGCGCCGCCGGAGCCCCCAGACGGAGGGGGAAACGGTCCAACATCCTCCCATTCATACTGACAACATAAGACATAGACACCTGGGAATGGTGCCGCCCCGCCGCCGCGCCCGCCCGTGCACCCCCTGGTCAGGGGAGGCCCGATCCCCGGACCCGGCCCCCCCCCCCCCCGAGGCCATCCCGGCGGACACCCCAAGGGTCACGGAGTCCCCACATCCGCACGGGCACTCGGCCCCCGCCCAGCGACGGAGGACCAAGGCAGCAATAGTATAATGTCCCATATAGTATAATGTTATTTTGTAAGGGATTACAATTTAAAATTGTAAAATTCACAGGTCGTTCTGTAATGTGTTTTACAATTCGCTGTATCTTTTACAGTATTATTCTGGCAACCACAGCTGCCAGTTTTTTTCCGTAAAAACGTTTTTTTTCTTACAGTGTAGTTTATTTAATTTATGACAAAATATGACATTTTTTGTTTTTTTTTACAACCTTTTCTTGTTTTTTTTGTGGTGTTGACCTGACATTGCGTGATTTAGAGTGACACAGACAGTCTTTTCCTACACCAGACAGGCCCGTCCTTGCCCTGTCTCCTGGCACGCAGGTAGTGGAAAAAGGCTGATCTTACCTGCGCCGAGATTTGCAGGATCATTCTCCAGACGGTTCATCTCGAATCACATCAAGCCAGATAAACCTGCTAACCAAATCCTCACGGGTCACCACGCACCTAATCCTCCACTAAAAATACCACATGCTGTTGACAATTACGCCAGCGGAGAGAGGCTATTTATACGGAAAGAATGCAGCGCGCCAAATGTAACAGACAAACAAACACACGGCTTACGTGGGAAGGAAACGGTTCAACGGCTGCCTTTTCGGGTAACTGAGACGCAAGAAAAAGTCATCTAAGTCGCTGCGTCTACCTGGGATGAATCTGATTGTACAGATATTTCTGTGCTTAATCAATTCTGCATATCAATGCACAGTGCAAAATATGAACATACTTATTGAAAAATTCACAGGTAGAAAGGTTGTGATGTATAAAATGCAGAAACAAGTAGTTTTGTTCATTGATACCGTGATACGGGACAAAAGCATTTACTTTGGCGGCTGAGTGCTGATATGTTTCCGTGAGATTAGATGCGTTGACAAAAGAGTGAGCTTGGATGCCGTTTACAGCGATGAGGCCATGCGACCTCCTCTCACACCCGCCACCGCTCTCTTTCCTGTCAGGAAAAAGATGCTTAAAAGGTCAACGCAAGAGGAAACAGAAAATGGAGAGGCGATACGAGAACTGGAGTTATAATCAGCACGACGCGCTTTTGGCTTGGCTGCCTGGATGTTTCCATATCTGAGAGGTTCATGACCAGAAACCGACCGCTCAGTGACCTATTAATGTCTCGCTCTGAGACTATCAATGGTGTCATTTACCTGTAAATAATACATAACCTTGATGGTTATATCCTGTTTGCTTTTTATGTATTTATGATGCAATTACAGGACTGTCTCAGAAAATTAGAATATTGTGATTTTCTGTAATGCAAAAACAAAAACAAAAATGTCATACATTCTGGATTCATTACAAATCAACTGAAATATTGCAAGCCTTTTATTATTTTAATATTGCTGATCATGCTTACAGCTTAAGAAAACTCAAATATCCTATCTCAAAAAATTTGAATATTCTGGGAATCTTAATCTTAAACTGTAAACCATAATCAGCAATATTAAAATGATTGATGATGTGCTCAGGTTTCCCGGTTCTTGTCAGAACCTTTGGTCTTATATGGCGTGATTTCTGTGCGCACATCCTCAGTAAGAATTTTCTCTAGCTTGCTCATCCCAGAAAAATATAAATAGTAAAATATACCTGAATATGAGGGAAGAAAAGTTAATGATGTGTTTTAAAAAATAAAGAAATAAAAGGAATCTCTGCTGAGTCTGCCCGCTCCGTCACTACGGTACAGCACCACTAGAGTACAAAAGAACCAGTCACTCAAAGAGGGATTAATTGTACAAACTTTAACTGCTACTGCAATTAAAAAACGACCACGCACCAGTTTTCTTTCTTGGCGCATTAACAGCCACGTTGAGCCAAGTGTGAAGTGGAGTGTTAGTAGAGGTTTATGAGCACAAATGACACAGAACAGATTTGTTTTCTTAGAACTGCAGTATTATTTCATTGGATTATTTTTTTTTTTTCGTCAAAATTAAACATATGTACTTGCAAAATATATTTTCAGTGCTCGGTGTCGTCCTCAGAGAGTTGCTCGCCGCTTTTTCAGCATAACGATATCTTCGTTGTATCCACTAATCCTGAATAACTGCTTACGTTTGTCACTGAATTCAAAGAAGTACTTGGTACGCAACTAAGCCTAAAGACTGCAGGAAATAAGAGTAAAGACGTCATATCTCCCGGATTTATGCTTTACCACATACTTTAAGAGTCACAAACTCACGCACACACATGCAGGGACTTGGTATAAACAAACAGAGATGGATCTGGCTCCGGTCCATTCTCAAAGCGGTTCATCAGCTCTTGTCTGGCACTGAACTGCTGACAGGCTCTTGACCGACTGCACATGAACACTTTGCTTCAGTTTTATTGCAGAAAACAGCAGCGCATGATACAATATAACCTTGAATTCGACATAAAGCTAAAATCTGCTCTGTACTTAGCTGTTCAATTTATTTCTACAAACTGGAGAAGTGAGCGTTTTGCACTCCTCCGGTCCACGACTGGACCAGTTCCACGGTGGTTTGGCTCAGCTCCTCCTCGGCAGGAAGAGGGTTAAGGGGTACCGGCTAAACTACCCTGATTAGTTCCCTGACTAGGAACTAAAGTAATCACGCATAAGATGCTAAAGCTGTTTCTTCTTCATCCCGACAGTAATGATGGTCTCTGATGGCCGTGGATAATCAACACATTTGTTATTCTACTTCAGGCGACGCAACATATCATTTTATCACATACATTAAGTTCATATATTATTCACAAGAGAAGAGAAAAAAAATGTAAAAGAAAACTATAGATATAGATAAAGGCCGATACACAGGTCAACAGAGTTGTACGGCCCCAATGTCAATGCTGTTTTCCCAGTGTCAGCTGAAGTCTCTCCAAGTGTGACACAGTTGGTTTAGTTATTCCCATCAAATGATGCCTGTTGACATATTTGTGCCATGAGCCCGGCTGTTGACAGTGGCTGAAGCCCACGTGCTGCTAATCCTATAGATAGGACCCTTGACATAGTTGTAGGACAAAGGGCCAATCCCAATGTTCACCCTACTTTCCACTAGCCCTCACCCACTACCACTTCACCCTCAAAATGAAGCCACAAGGGGTAGGTCCTTGTAATGTTCCCTAGGGATTGGGACACGACTTGCTACGTCACTGCGTGGTTTACATTCGGGTACATAAGCGGTCGTGGGCATTTCACGCATTTTTGTGAGATCAGGTTGAAAAAGTTGCATCTTCACATTAAGCCTGAATTATGGTTCCGCGTTAAATCGACACAGAGCCTACGGCGTAGGTTACGGCGTAACCTACGGCGTAGGCTCTGCAGTGGTGTAACGTGGAACCATAAATCAGCCTTTATTCTGGCGAGATCTGAAAAAACTTCGCAACAACGAGCAAGCGAGTGATTATGTACATTCCATGAGTGAATACTATGAAAGTAAAATATATATTTCTCGCTAGAAATGTAATCAAAATGTATTTTTATGCAGAAACTAACTCAAAATATTGATTTTATTCACTAAAAAATTAGAAATGTCCGCCATGTTTTTTTGTTTGATTCAGTCTGAAAATGATGACGTAAAGCATTCTGGAAAGTTTTTCTGGCCCTAGGTTGCGAAGTCAGCATCTGAAATCCCTCACTGTGAAGGGCTAGATTCATACCCCTTAGCCCTCGTTATGCCCACTACCCCTAGGTGAAAAGAGGAATTGGGACACCACTACCCTCACGGGAACGCGCAAAGTTTAGGGGTAGGGCTAAAAAGTAGGGCGAGGGGGGGATTGGGACTGGCCCAAACACTGGACACTCCATCCACTCCCCTCCTGCAGGGTTGTGACGGTGGGCTCACTGGAAGGTCTTCAGGGACAAACAGCAACATTCAGGAGACGTTGAGGTGCACAAACTGCTGTCACAGACACATTTGCATTCAAATTCAGGGCACCCGTTAGACTCCAGGGCTCGTGTTACATTTGTTCCCACTTGGTAATTTATGCAGACCAAACAGAGACAGCCTGACCTCATTGCAGAATCAACCCAGCGACAGGAGCCACGTTTCTGCGGGTGCCAGGTTCAACAGGTGAAGAGCTGAAATAAAAGTGCAGTGATACCGGGTCATGTAGAGATGCTATTGTGTCATCAGCAAAACAACGGCCGAGGTTTAACCTGCAGCTGAGGTTTAGCCTAAACTCAGCTGCCGCCCATGGCAGGGCCCTGAGCTGGGAATGGCTCCACCAGACCCGTGTGACCTGGATGAATGAATAAATGAATCAGTTAATCTAGCTATTGGCAACAATCTAGCTAAGGATTAAACTGGAGTTTCTGAGAAATTCAAGTATACATGCGCAAGAAGACAATCGATTATTGAGTAAGGTGCGTTCGACTCCGCGACACTAGGTGGCGCCACACGCACTTTCGCGTTAGTGTTCTTCCGGTTCAGTTAGTAACAAGCACAAAGGAGAACAACGTGCAAAAAAATGGACGCTAATGATGCAGCAGCTCTGTAAATGTCGTACATACTAAGCTGGTCGTGTTGCAGTAAAGTCTCCCTCTTCTTCTTCTGTTACTGTGTTGTTGTGATGCTGTGACTGTTGTTATTCCCGGTCCTGCGGCTCCTCACTCCCAAAAGTCGCTAGCTCGGCTAAGTATAGAGCATTATCTGGCACTAACAGCTCGATCTGAAGAGCTTCAGTTCGGTTCGACTACAGTCCGTCTAAGGTGTGTACGTGGCTTTTAGAAATCGATATCTGTCAGATTAAGGCAACAATTCCACTTTCTGTTAGTGCATGTAAACGTACTGACTGAAAACACAATCCCGCAGCACACCACCACCCAAAAATGCACTGCGTCACTGCCACCTCTTGCACTCATCACTATTGTCTGAAATGAACAAAGACATCAGGGCGGTACCTGCTGCACCTGCTGACATGGAGGAGTACTTCATTACTCTGCTAGTCACCAAATGTCGGAGAGTTTCACAGGCAAAGACATCCCCTCCCTAAACGCAGAAAACACGCTGTGTGCGCTACTGTGAGGAGAGGAAAGACACCTGTAAACTGACCGCACAATGATTGACGGCACTCGACATTTGACCAATCAGAGGGGTGCGAGTGCAGGCAGCTACAGAAGGGAAGATTTCAACATGTCGTCCAAAAGACATCACGAATCAGGAGCGAGCAAGAAAAAAGGCAAAACATGAGGAAACTCGTGCTTCATTTGAAAGTGGGTATGTTGTTGAAATATTCATTTTTTCTAGCGGTGCTGATGAACATCTATTGAATGCTTTGGCCCTATGCATTCACCTGTTGAAAAAGAGGGGTAATATGACCAGTTAGTCGTATATAAGCTATAAACTTCACCCAATATATAACATATTGGCTGTAGTTGTATATCAATGTATGTTTTTAAGAAGTGTTCAACCTCATTAATGAGTTTGCATCCAGAAAATAGGGACGTGCATCTGTAAAAGGCACACGTGCACATTTAGACCTCATGGCCGTGACCCTGCATACTGTATATCTCACCCTGCACACTGATTTTGTTCATATTTATCCTCATGTAATCCCACCTATGCCTCTGGGTTAAAGACCAATCGCAGTGTGTTTTCATGTTTAAAAAGAAAAACCAAAAAGTTTCTCGTGCACATTGTTGTAATCTTAAACTTCACGTCAAAGTGTCAGTTTATGGAAATAAATATGATTCAAGCTCAATCCAGGATCAAACAAAAAATAAGGAAAAGGCAGAAAATCTTAGCAGATTATTTATGTATACATGTGTGTGCGTATCCATTTATTTATTCATTCATTCGTTCCTCTAAAAGCTCGAAGAAAGATGACGGAGCGTTAACAGTTGAAGAAAATCTGCTCTCTAAAAGCAAATTAAACATACTAACTCAAAAGACACTTGGACTGAGTCTAACCTTATTTTAGCATCACTGGAAAACATCCCTGAAACAAAGTCTGACTGCGTTAACAATAATGTTTTGTTACGGAAGAGTATTAGGGCCAGGCAGGAGAAAAATAAAAATTATATTTTAGAGGAGGAAGATTTTTTTTGTATTTTGCACTTAAAGAAAAAAGTCAAAATGTCGAGAAAAAAGTCGAAATGTCAAGATTAATGTTGAAATACAATTTCAAGAATAAAGTCGAAATTTCGTGAATAAAGTTGAAATATTGCCTTTTTTCTCAACATTTCAACTTTATTCACGACATTGAGTTTTTTCTCAACATTTCGACTTTATTCACGACATTTCGACTTTTTTCTCAACATTTCGACTTTTTTCTCGAAATTGTTATTCAACATTAATCTCGACATTTCAACTTTTTTCTCCACATTTCGACTTTTTTCTCGAAGTGCATAATAAAAAAATCTTCCTCCTCTAAAATATTATTTAAATTTTTTTTCCTTCCTGGCCCATATATTCTTCCGTATGTTTTGTGCATGTCAAGGACATGAAACAGTGGGTGCACGTGCTGCAGATCTGGAGCTCATGTGTCGTTCTGATGCTGCTAAGCTGCTCAGCATACACGTATGTGCCGTTTGTGTCGATGCAGCGCCACAACGTCCTCCACATTTCTTCAGCTCTAAAGAGTGTGTCGGCTCTTGACATTCAACAGAGCGCGTGAGGTTGAGCCGACACGTCTCTCTCACACCAAATATAAACCCAAACACCTCTTCAACAATCACACTTCTTATCGCATACTTTTAAAAGCAGGGCACTGACCTAAACACGATGGCATGCCACGAGTTCAGCTCCGCGCTGACACAAACACACACAGCTGTGGGCCGCGGCCGAGGCAACACGGTGCGGGGCCACGTGCAGCTCTGTTTATATCTTTAAAAGGACGAGACGACATCAGAATCAGGAGTCTGACTTTCACCGACACAAACCTATGAGGACAGAAGTGGATGCACATTGAGAGAGTGACAGTAATGATGAATGTGAAGCCCTGGGCTGGACAGTGCGATGTCGTAAATGTGCAGCCTGATACAGGCCAGACCGAGCGACATCTGAAGAGGAAATAAAACCCAGACGTTCAGCTGTTTCATCCAGGACATCTAATACTGTATATCAAGGCAGTGTGCAGACAGCACACACGCACACACACACTTACGCACGCAGTCTCAGGTCATCTGCTCATTATAATTAACATTAATCCTTGGGGAAAAGCCCCGCACATGAAAAATAGTGATACAGTAAGGTAAGCCTCTGACTCGGAGTACAGTTACGGCAAATGAGTTCAAGGAGATGCACTTCCTTTCACAGCTGCAAGAGAGTGAGCTTATTTATTGGAATGAATCAGGATATCAGGGCCGTCAAACTTCCATCAAGCTGCTCCGAAAGTTCCACGGTAACCTTAAAACATCACATGCACATAACAACAAAAACATACAAGTGATGGAGACATCAGGAGCAGCCCAAGTATAGAACACACCCCTCAAATATATTTAGAAACTTAATCATACTGTATCTAGGCCTGTGTTCGATCTAACACGAACACAAAATCGATTTTCCGATTCTAAATCGATTCTCATATTAATTCCTAAAAATCGATTCTAATGTCTAAAGATCGTTTTTTGGGGTTTTTTTTTCACACATATTAATGGTTGATACCATGCTGGTAAAAACCTAAGGCATATATATGTGCATTGTTACTATATTTTATATATATACATATATATACGCATACAAACCCAGTGATTTTTTTTTTTTTGGGGAGGGGGGTGACATCCGCTGCCAACCCAGGAAGCAGGAACACATGGAGGCACACGTCAATCACTGGAAATCTGCAACAAAAACTACAAACGAAACACGAAACCGACTCGGAGCCGACCAAAACACGAGCAGCAATCGTCCCAAATCTCGAGATCCAATCACAGTCTGAGCTAAGCTACCGCTAACTAACCCCAAAAACTACAGAGCAAGCATGCAGGTGAACAAGCCAGTGTGTGTGTTTATGTGTGTGTGTGCGTGAATGTGTGTGTGTGTGTGTGTGTGTGTGTGTGTGTGTGTGTGTGTATATGTGTGTGTGTGTGTATGTGTGTATGTATATGTCTGAGTGGCTGTATATGTGTAGCTGTGTGTGTGTGTGTGTGTGTGTGTGTGTGTGTGTGTGTGTGTGTGTGTGTGTGTGTGTGTGTGTGTGTGTGTGTGTGTGTGTGTGTGTGTGTGTGTGTGTGTGTGTGTGTGTGTAATAATCCTATCAAAGCTCCACCTGAAGTATATCTATAGTGGGGGGGAGCCACCCACGAGACCAGAGGTCGACAAGGGAGAACACGGAATCCAGGCCACCAGCAACCCCACAGAGGGGAGAAGAGGGCGGGAGGAAACCCACCGCCAGCGAGGCAATAATTATTGTGAAATTATTATTTCAATAATTATTTTACAGTCATATAATTCAGGCAACAGCTCAAAAAACATTTTAAATAACACTAACCCAATTATTGGATCGAATTGGATCTGATCAAATCCTGATAATCGATTCTGAATCTTACGAATCGTAATCGAATCGATTCTTGACATTTGAATCGCCCCCCAGCCCTAATCATATCATTTAAAAATATTGTGCTCTATTAAGCTGTACGCTGTGTCACACACACACACACACACACACACACACACACACACACACACACACACACACACACACACACACACACACACACACACTGTACATCAGCTCCTTCACCGTTACGGCACAAACACCCTCTCAATAGGAGCGTGCATGGGAGCAGCACGTGATGGGGTTCCCCCGTTGGCACTTTAAGCAGCTTCTTTAAAAAGAAAATAAAAAAGTACCACAGAAAAAAACATAACAACGTATTTGCGATGCTCCATTCTGCTGCAAGTTCAGAGAGTGAGACTGTAACTCCACATTACTGCCATCAGCTCACCAGCGAGCTGCTCCTTCAGTGAGAGCCAGAGAGGGAAGTTAAGGGACTATTAATATTTCCCCCACACCTCCCACTATGCGACTGCCATAAGTATAATCGGTTCCTGTGGAAATAACTGCTTTTTATAGCTTTTTAGTTTTGACCTCCAAAAAAAAGGCATAACTGACATGGTGCAGCAGAGCTCCCTGTGACATCACAGTTTGTTGCAAGGTAACTGCATGCATCGTGCATTTGCAGTCTTTGTGCATGGGGACGTCGGCTGCTGCACAGCAGTGTGGGCTCGTGCACCCCTGCAGTGCAGTAGTTTTGCATGCACGTGAGGAAGAGTGCACATGTCAGAGGATAGAGGATTATATCCCATCCCTGTCCCACTCTGAAGATTCCCATTTAAATCTACACCCCTCGCTGCACTAATGCAGCCATCATATCTGTTCCTTTGTTAAGAGAGACAGCCTGTAATCTTCCCAAAAAAGCAGCATTTATCCACCATGACAAGCACTACATCTGCTCAAAGAGGCACTCTGCAAACTAATCTGACATAAAAAAAAATGAATACATTAAAAAAAAAGACTCACTCAGGACATTAGGGCTGCAATAAAAGAAGAACTATTTGGGCACACGACATTGTATCATCTGCTATAGCTACTGCAATAACTCATCCACCTATCGGCTTGCCTCCCCTCTCCCCGGGCCTGTTCCTGCAGAGATAGGACTGTTCACCAGGGTGATGAGCAGTGCCGGTGGCAGACAGGCGGGGGGGTGATGAGGGAACTGAGACTCCTGGACTTTACATGATGGACCTGCTGATTGCTTGTGAGTGGGTGCTGATTTCAGCTCGGCTCTCTTCCAGTTCCACTGCCAAAAAATAAAGACAAACTATGGTAAAAGAACGGTGATGTACAGAGCTACGTCTGCATGGAACCCACTTCCCAAACACTTTAAACAAACTATTAACATAAAAAAATCTAATTGTTAGTAAAGAAACATCTCTTGAATAGGTACATATAAAACGTTTTAATTATTATTAAATAAATAAATAAATAATGTAGATAGTATATGGGTATGTGTACATATATATCTATGTATATATATATATATATATATATATATATATATATATATATATATATATATATAAATGAATATTTATTAAAAATGGTTATTGGTGCATACTATAACTACAGTATACATTGTTTGAATTTGTTGATGTTATAAAATGTATGAATATGTATTGTTTTTATTTATATCTAAATGTTAAACGGAATGACTTTTTATTTTCTGTTTTTCTATTTTTTTAATATGTTACCTCTTTAGGTTTGCTTTTAATTTTTTGTCGTAATGTACTGTGTATTATGTGTCGGACCCCAGGAAGAATAGCTGCAGGACTGGCGAATGTATGACGCCAAAGACAGCGAGAAAAACCTAAGGCCACCAAAGTGATGTAAAGCCAGGAATAATGATTCAATCCTTTTCAATTTTCATTCTAATATTTACAAAAAGTTAAGAAACACGTTATTACAATTCCCCGGTGCACAGTGACTCAACTATTTGACACAAACAAAAAGTATGTTTTATAGGATGTTTTTCAATTCATGTTACATTTCTCTGTGACTGAAATTGTATTACCACGTTCATAGTCAGGTTTGCAGGAAAAGCTGTCGTCATGGTCACGTAGGAAGCAGGAAGAAGGAAGACTAAAGCTACCGGTGGATCCATCTAAACAAACATGTTTCCCCACACTAATACACATTTTCTAATCTCGAATTGATATCAGTTTTACAAGATTATATTAACTATATACGGAAGAGTATTAGGGCCATGCAGGAGAAAAATAAAAATAATATTTTAGAGGAGGAAGATTTTTTTTTCATTATGGACTTCGAGAAAATAGTTGAAATGTCGAGAAAAAAGTCGAAATATCGAGAAAGATGTTGAAGTACAGGTTGAGAAAAAAGTCGAAATGTTGAGAAAAAAGTCAAAATGTCGAGAATAATGTTGAAGTATAATTTCGAGAAAAAAGTCAAAATGTTGAGAAAAATATCGAAATTTTGTGAATAAAGTTGAAATTTCGACTTTATTCTCAAAATTTCGACTTTTTTCTCGACATTTCAACTTTTTTCTCGAAGTGCACAATAAAAAAAAATCTTCCGCTCTCAAATATTTTTTCTCATGCATAGCCCTAAAACTTTTCCGTAACTATAAGCCATAAACAAATGTCAGTAATAAAATATGCTCCTGTGGTAACAAAGCAACGGCTCGGGCTCTATCAGGACAGGAGCATTATAAATATTACTGGGTAATTTCCAACCCACTCCTGGCACCTTCTCTTATCTCCTGACATTTACACCATCGCATCACAGTGATCATTGTTCGCCATCGGCCGCACTGATGAGCCTCTACACAGAAGGGCTGTAATAATACTGGAAAGGAGACAAAATGGTCAGATGAATTGAACCGACAGTTTAAAGAAAAGCTTGTCGTTTTACCTCTCTTCTCCGGAGTCATCTCTGCTGATCTCTGCATCAGCATCTTCACGCACAGTTAAGCTCACGTAGCTCAGCACGAGATGGCAGCCAGTTTAATCGCTCTGAAACACCAGAACGGGGCCTGTAAATCACAGCAACATTGTCAATAACTAAATGCAGGACAACTGAAGTAGAGGTCTTTCTTGCCCCGAAGGGGATAAAGTGTGTCATTTGTAATCAGTTGCTGTTTAAGCAAAGCTTCACACCGAAGCATCCGATTATCTCAGTCGATCATTCGCTGATGAGCTACGAAGTGAAGGCTTTTGCAAACATCTGTGGTGACTGTAGAGCTTTTTGTGGACAATACTTTTTTCAGGGACGCAGGAAGGTGCAGCAGCATCGTTGGTGCCAAGGAGGATTTCATCTGAGCAACTGTTCAGACTCAGTTTTACTCCACATTGTTTAACTAGATTGCGGTTAAATGTTTCACAAGTGAATCTGAACCTGAGAACAAAATAACCGGTGTTTTGTGGTCAAGACCTGGACTCGTGCTGTGATTTAAAGGAATGATAAACTTGGACTTCATCTGCTGCGGTCGCACATCCGGGAATGTTATTGTTCTTGCTGGGATTCCTTTTTCTCCCACAATTACCAAAGAAGACTAAAACAGTAACATGGCTCGTGCTGCTGGAGTAAAGGTTTGACTTGCTGACATCTTTATAGGATGTTTGCAAAGGTGTCATCTAATTTCCAGAAGTGATAAGTCTTGTCAGATATGGTAAAACCAAAGAAACTCTCACAGAAGGTCGAATTTCATAAAGCACTTTTATATCAGTCCTCACTCGTGCCTCGGCATGATCTCCTCCTATCCATTTATATCCATCTTAAGATAGGGCAGATAAACTTAGACTCCAGATCCAATTTTGGTGTGACATAGGCAGAGAAGTTGTTTTCAAAAGAGGAGTTACAAACAAGTGAGAGTTTGGTCTTATTGCTTGAAGAATGACTCCCAGTAAAACAAAGAAATAACAAAACACCAATATATACAGTATGTATGAAATATATTTGTTAGTACAAGATACAACAAGAAATCAAAGGTGTTTAATGGCTCAGCTGAGAACAGGAATCATTCCCTTGAATCTTGAAGTCGGCAGATTTAAAAACATTCCCGAAGGTGAGAGGTTGTTTAAATTATGTAAACTTAACGAAGTGGAAAGTGAATCACATTTTCTGTTATATTGCCCTCTGTATGATGAACTGAGAACTCCATTATTTACTGAAATGTCTGTTAAAAACCCAGAAATGTTCTGGTGCTCTGACGATGATAGAATGGACGGGTTGTTTGACTTCAATGTTTTAAAGTTGGCTCATTTTGTTTCTGAAGCCTGGATAAAGCGTCAGGATTGTTTATATGTTTAATTGGTACAGGGTCTGTTGTCTGGCTTTCATTTGCTTTACTGTATGTTCCTTTTTCTTTTTTTGGTGTCTTGTAAGCCCACTCGGGCTGGGCACTTCATGTGCATGACACGTAAATAAAATCTTCAATCAATCAATCAAAGTACACTAAAACACCACTACACAGTACACTGTGAAAATTCATCTCTTTAGAGCTTATTGTTCACCACTCTACATTGCTCATTTGTGGTCAAGCTATAAAAAAGTAAGCTTCCAAAAACTTCAAGTTGCATATAATGATGCTATGAGAATCTTACTCAAAAGGCCTAGATGGTGCAGTGCAAGTGAGATGTTTGTAGCTGCAAGAGTCAATACTCTCCAAGCTGTTCTTAGAAATGTAATGCACAGTTTCATGTGCCGTTTAGATGAATCTGTGAATGGCATCATTGTAAATATAAATGATCCTGGGAAGAGCTGTGTCAGATATTCCTCTTGTCTCAGGAGACATTGGCTTAAAAGCCTGTATTTGTAATTCTCCCTGCTGGACAGGTTTTATGTTTTGTATGTATTTTGTCCTATGTTGTGTTTTTGTATGGACCATGAGTCTGCAATAAACTTCTACTACTACACTGCCTGTCGGTTAATCAATGCCTGTCGGTTAATCAATGACCTATTACAAGTCAACTGGTCCTGACCCGCTCATGCCCGAGTGTGTAGCACGAGTTCCCTCCAGCACACACACATGAATGCAGTTCCACCACAGAACATGATCCGCGGCTAGAGGGAACGATGAGAAAGCAGTCATTATCTGAGTGCTCCGACAAAAGTGCGTGAACTACAGAGAGAGAAAAATGGGCGATTGGAACCGACAGCGAGCGCTGACTTATCGAGAGGGAGAAAGGTGCGCTGTGAGACAGCAAGTCTGCAAATGTGAAGAGACACCGGTGGCACCGCCGAAAGGCATCGCCCAAAACTGCCTTGACAGTCAAGTGATAGTGAGAACAGAGTTAAATATAAACTCAGTAATCCCCGTAACAAAAGGGCACTTAATGAGAGTCTACCTCAGCCAAGAGGGATGCCAGCCACAGGCAACGAGGTGGAAGGAGGAGGGTCGCTGGCACTGGCCCAGGGTTATGGCAAAGTTACGCGGAGCGGGTCAACCACTCACAGCATGGAACAACTTCATGTCCAGTGTCCTCTCAATGACACATGCACATACCACGCTGTCATTTTCTGCTCATTGGGTTTCCCTGGCACAGGCCATGACTTCATCCCCATGCAGGGCTATGCAGAACTGTGCCTCTCGCACAGCAGCCGGGGCAAAAAAATGAAACTGGTGAGGACATTATCGTGTGCAGTTCCAGGATTAAACTCGTCACACGTTCCATGACAGAGAGATGATGACTAATTGGTAAGTCCCAGCTATGAAGGGAAACGGCTGATCTGTTGGATCAGGTAAAGTACCTGAATCATTCAGGAAGGTCAAAGAAGCCCCGCCGGCTCTGGACGGACACCACTATTTGATACGTGGACTGGAGACAGGAGCGCGGTGTTGCTTTCTCTCTACAGCACACACCTGATATGGATCCCGTCTGCACCGGTGCCGAGCATCTATTTCTGTCAACCTTTTGATCTCAGAGGGAGTCCCTTCAATCTTCAAACGTCACCTTCCTCTGTGTCCTGCAGCATACTGAGTTATTGGAACCATCCAACGTTTACCGAAATATGGAATCCTAATTCATCTAAATGTAAATGTAAATGTACTTTATTTATATAGCTCTTTACAGCCACTTCTAGGTGAGCCAAAGGGCTTTACAGAATAAAAAATACAGAAATACAACATACAATCATAAGACAATAGCAAAATAAATGAATTGAATAAAAAGAATAAAAGAGTCACCACACTATTGGGTATTTAAAGCCATTCTAAATAAATAGGTTTTAAGCCTTGATTTAAAAAGGGCCAGATCAGAGATAGTGCGTAAATTGCAGGGGAGCCAGGGTTCCAGAGCCGGGGGGGGGGGGGGCAATTGAAAAGGCTCGGTCACCCCAGCGTTTGAACTTTGACCTGGTCACTTCCAACAACAGTTGGTTTGAGGATCTCAATGCCCTGCCATGCTCACGCACCGTTAAAAGCTCTGATAAATAGGGTGGGGCACAGCCGTTGAGGGCTTTAAAAAACAAACATAACAGTTTTAAATCAATTCTAAAATGGACAGGAAGCCAATGGAGTGAATAGAGGACCGGAGTAATGTGCTCACGTTAATCTAATCTAAAACTCAACAAACAAATACCTCTGTCCAGATAGTCCAGGCCTTGCAGTCCACTTACTCTCACTGGGGCGTTTCAGGCCTGAATAGTAAAAGAAGTGTAAGCGACCATGTCTGTGTGACATCATCATGTATATACAGCAACACTAGAGAAACTCCTTAAATGGCTGAATTTGCTCAGATATAAACACATGAAATACAGATCCATCTCATTAGAAGCTCTCAGCAAAAGCCTCCAAATCCCTTAGCACGGTGCCAACAAACAAGGCAGTGAGAGTGACAGTATCTTTCACTACAGCTCTCTGATCAGAGGGACTGCAAGATTAGCAGGTGTTCAATGACTGAGTCTCACTACAAGAGTCTGCATGTCTTCACAGGAACAGAGCAAGACCCGATCGTCCTGCTGGGGCTCAAGAGACACTCAAAATGAATGAAAAGAGGCATCATGAAATCCCTCCAATATTATGTATATGATACAGCTACATGAAACGATGAGTCTATCGCACTTTAAAGTTGAATAAATACAGCAGTGGTTCTGGTCTGGTCTGGCTTTAGGACCCACCATTGCCCCTAGTCGTGGCGGCAATCCTAGAACCCGGTGGTGGACACCGGAAGTACAGGATGCCGTCAGACTGAAGAAGGAGTCCTACCAGGCTATGTTGGCCGGTGGGACTCCTGACGCAGTAGATAGGTACCGGCAGGCCAAGCGAGCCGCGGCTCGGGCGTTCCTGGAGGCAAAAACCCGGGTCTGGGAGGAGTTCGGGGAGGCCATGGAGGAAGACTTTCGGTCGGCCTCGAGGAAATTCTGGCGGACCGTTCGGCGCCTCAGAAGGGGGAAGCAGTACTCTGCCAACACCGTTTATGGTGTGGGTGGGGAGCTGTTGACCTCGACTGGGGACATCGTCGGACGGTGGAAGGAATACTTTGAGGATCTCCTCAACCCGACTGACATGCCTTCCATTGAGGAAGCAGAGAGTGTGGACTCGGACGTGCTCATCCATCACCCAAGCCGAGGTCACTGAGGTGGTTCTTAACTCCTCAGTGGCACCGGGGGTGGATGAGATCCGCCCTGAGTACCTCAAGTCTCTGGATGTCGTAGGGCTGTCTTGGTTGACACGCCTCTGCGACATTGCATGGAGGAAGGGGACAGTACCGTTGGAGTGGCAAACCGGGGTGGTGGTCCCTCTGTTTAAAAAGGGGGACCGGAGAGTATGTTCCAACTATAGGGGGATCACACTTCTCAGCCTCCCCAGTCTACATGTTCTTTGTGGATCTGGAGAAGGCATTTGACCGTGTCCCTCGTGCCATTCTGTGGGGGGTGCTCAGTAAGTATGGAGTCCGGGGCCCTCTATTAAGGGCTGTCCGGTCTCTGTATGATCCGAGCAGGAGTCTGGTTCGCATTGCCGGCAGTAGTTCAGACTTGTTCCCGGTGCATGTTGGACTCCGGCTGCCCTTTGTCACCGGTCCTGTTCATAATTTTTATGGACAGGATTTCTAGGCGTAGCCAGGGGCCGGAGGGGATCCAGTTTGGGAACCTCAGGATTTCATCTCTGCTTTTTGCAGATGATGTTGTCCTGTTGGCTTCATCGGACCGGGACCTTCAGCATGTGCTGGGGCGGTTTGAGACCAAGTGCGACGCGGCAGGGATGAGAATCAGCACCTCCAAAACCGAGGCCATGGTTCTCCACTGGGGAAGGGTGGCATGCCTTCTCTGGGTGGGTGGAGGAGTCCTGCCTCAGGTGGAGGAGTTCAAGTATCTCGGGGTCTTGTTCACGACTGAGGGAACGATGGAGCGGGAGATTGACAGACGGATCGGTGCAGCGTCCTTAGTTATGCGGTCGATGTACCGGACCGTCGTTGTGAAGAAGGAGCTGAGTCGAAAGGCGAAGCTCTCGATTTACCGGTCAATCTACGCACCTACCATCACCTATGGTCATGAACTTTGGGTAGTGACCGAAAGGACAAGATCGCGGATACAAGCGGCCGAGATGAGTTTCCTCCGCAGGGTGGCAGGACGCTCCCTTAGAGATAGGGTGAGGAGTTCGGTCACCCGGGAGAGCTCGGAGTCGAGCCGCTGCTCCTTCACATTGAGAGGATCAGCTGAGGTGGCTTGGACATCTGTACCGGATCCTCCTGGATCCTCCCTAGGGAGGTATTCCAGGCATGTCCCCCCTGCCTAGGGAGGTGAAACATGTCAACATCCACTGAAACATGTCCATGACCCACTGAAACATGTCCATGACCCACTGAAACATGTCCATGACCCACTGAAACATGTCCACATCCACTAAAACATGTCCACACCCACTGAAACATGTCCACACCCACTGAAAAAT
Organism: Cololabis saira; assembly: GCF_033807715.1. Taxonomy (NCBI): domain Eukaryota; kingdom Metazoa; phylum Chordata; class Actinopteri; order Beloniformes; family Belonidae; genus Cololabis; species Cololabis saira. The sequence goes on from NC_084594.1 coordinate 42,437,027, forward strand.
GTCCACACCCACTGAAACATGTCCACATCCACTGAAACATGTCCATTCACTGTTACACAAGGTGAATATTAAGGTGCAGGTCCGGCCTGACACCAGCAACCACGTATCCGCTGAATCAGCATGTAATAAATCACCTCAATGCAATGAGTTTGACTCAATAATATCAACTCTGTACTTGACTAAACTTGTGTGTCTTGTGTGCGTGTCAACAGTGCACAATGCAGGGGAAGTCGAAAATGATAAGTGCCCGAGAAATATGTAGCGCTAAAGTTTATTTTTAGCCAGAAGGCGGCTTGTCATCGCGGATGCAACCTCCTGACTTTGATTTCTGATGACACTGATACTAACACTGCATGCCAGTCAGAGGCCGTGCGGGTGTGAGGGAATCCTCACCGTCTTCTCAGTCATGTAGAACCCAAAGATGAAAAGTCTCTTGAAAAAAAAACAATGTACCTTGCAGACCTTTTTTTTTAAATAATTATAATAACAATGAAATCTTTCAACACCCCTTGGTATTCAAGGAAGATGTTGCCAGTTTAGGCAAAAGAGTCTCAGCTCACTGGCCTAGCATATTTCAGCAAGACAATGCTACATACTGCATCCATCTCAACAGGATGCTTCATAGGAGCAGAGTCCGGGTCCTGAACTGGTCTGCCTGCAGTCCAGATCTGTCAATGACGTGAAACATTTGGAGCAAAAGGAAATACAAACCTAGCAATGAAGACGCAGGACCGTTGAACAGCTTGAATCCTGCATCAGACAAGAACCGGAAGTGTGTGAAGGAGATGCTCCACAATGGTACCCATCAACCTGTTGCAGCTTTTTTGAGATGTGTTGCCGCCATCAAAAATGTGCTAATATTTCCCACAAAATGGGAAACTGCCTCAATTTCAACATTTCGATGTGCTGTTTCTGTTCTACAGGGACTCAAACCTGGTTTTGTGAGATTATTCACATCTAACAAGGCTTCCAGCTTTTCTGGAACTGTGGTTGTCTTCTTGATCCGTCATTTGTGGCGACCACGTCTGTGAGACATCACCATGCTGCTTTCTCTCTCTCTCTCTCTCTCTCTCTCTCTCTCTCTCTCTCTCTTTGGCAAGTTAGCCAATTATTCCTCTTGATATCACCGTGCCTAATCTTTGGACTGACGTGGCAATGCTTGTTGTGGGAACATTTTTGATGAAAAGTGAGAAATGACTTCTGTTTGATAGGGGATTGTGTCTCCTATCTATTACAATGTGGGATAGCTGAGGATCAGAGTTATGTAACGTGTTGTAAACAGTCTGCAGGGAGTGGGGAGTGGGGGGAGGGGCGGAGAAGCCGCTCCAGCTCCAGGCAGATAACAACAGACAGTTACTTCAGTGGGACATTATTTCTTTGCATGTGCATGCATCGATGCATGTATGCATCGATGGATGCATGCATGTGCTGCTGGTGAGAAAGCAAAAGACAGGGTCAGGACGAGGAGACGATGACCTGTTTGCTCTCTGGATCTGGGCCGAACGCTGAAGTTGCTCATGCTCCCAGTTGCTCTCCCAGAAACATTACTCGCTGTCTATTTTGAATTTGCTGATTTATTAGATTGCAGACAGATGGTGGGAAAGCCACAGATGCACCATCGATGAGAAATAAAAACACACACATGCTTCACTGTGTCAAAATTAATAATTGCAGTAAGATGGAAACCACCACACACGCTTAACATCTCCCATTGGTATTATTTGACTTTTCTTGATATGAATTATCTGGAAATATCTACAGCCCGAATCCATAATGCAAAACAACAAAATATTTTATTTTGATATATGGCAGCAGACCAAATTAAAGCCAAACTTGAAAGATTTATTTAAAATTGATATAGACTACCTTGTTGCAGCTATCCTTGTCCAGTTTCTGATATTATTATGTTTTGCCATTGTTTTATTTTGTCCTTTTTTTTTTTTTTTGTTTTTTATTATTGTATTATCTTTTTTTCTGTTTTCCTTATTATTAATTATTAATTGTTTTCATCGAATGCTTAGGTTCGAGGGGTGGGTTTGGAAAGGGGTGAAAATACGTGTATAATGTTTGTTTGACATCATTGTGGATGCCACCGTTTAATATAGAAAAAATGACAATGAAATATAAATAAAAACATTTGATCACAAAAAAAACCCACACACATGCACGAAACAGTCTTCCTTGGATACACACGTTTTCAGCAGAGACTAAGGACAGAACGACAGCGGCCCATGCTGACCTCCTTTATTTGGCCGCCCTGCTGACCCGTGCTGGCACGGCCATGACCACAACCCTGGCTGCTAACCCTTAAGAACTTTGTGAGTCAAGGGGAAAGGATGTGAAATGTAGACGTACAAGGCCTGATGTATTTGAGTTATTAGCCTGGTGAACGTTTGCAAACAGAGCACGCAAACGGACCAGTTGCACCTGTCAGTCTCACATGGATGAAGCAATGATCTTAATCCAGCTTTTTAACATACAAAGTGATGGACGACAGCAGCTAAAGTCCTTCTTGCCACCACTTTTTATATTTTCTTCCCAGTCAAGGCTAAAAGATAAGGACAGAGGAGGATATGATTTGCTAGATCTGGGAAAGTTTTGGCAAATTACAGGAAACTCAGTCAGGCAGTAACAGAAGTTTAGTTTTTCATGCTTCTGGTCTTTTTTTTACTTATTGTTTATTTATTTTTAGTTGCTCAGAATGCGCATATATTTATATTCCTGGCAGATGTTATTTACCCCAGTTCAAGTCACAAGGTTTGATAGTTTTCCAAACTTTTTAAAATGCTACGTTAGCTCCCAAATTCCAGCCACCACTGTGGCCGCATTGTTCTGCGGAGAACAGAAGAGCAAAGAGAGCAAACTTTTCTCAGTCACAGCTTTGATATATTGACGTAGATCAGCCCCCAGACATTTGCAAAGGTCAGAGCAGTGCAGGGAAAAGAACAACACCAAATCTGGACAACGTCCCCGCCGATTAATACACAGAAACAAGCCTCCCTAATGTCCTTGAAGCGCGTTCAAGGAGCACTGAGTGGGTTTGTTACTTTCTACTCGGCCATTCTGAGGAGACAATGGCGTCTCTTTGTCTCAAAGGTCCAGCGCGAGTTTATACCCCGTCCCCGAACACAACCCTCTCTTGTCACGTCCAGACTGTATGGATCATGGTGGGTTATGTCACAACAGCGCCACAAGACCATCCTAGCAAAACACGGGCACGCCTCGGTTCTGCTGACAAGATGTCTACATTTTAATGAAAACATTTCTTTGACTCACCATGTTACTAATTAGGGCCCGAGCACTTACAGTGCGAAGGCCCTATTGTATCTGTAGGAATTTTTTATTCTTTCTTTATTCTTTATTCTTTATCCTTCTGACGAAATTAGGGCCTCCCCAGCACCCCCTAGAAAACTTTGTGCCTCAAGCCCCACAATACGGTTGGACGTACATCCACGAAAATCGCTACACACCTGTATCATGTCGCAACTTAAAGAAAAGTCTCTTGGTGCCATGGCCAAAACCGAACAGGAAGTCAGCCATTTTGAACATTTTGAATTAATCGCGTAATTTTGCCGCAATTTATGCCATTCCTTCGACAATTAATACGGCCCGAACCGTAATGTGCACCTAGTTGTGTTATACATCAAAATTTGCGTCTCCATCCTGCGACAACGCACATTACTTTTCTCTTTCAAAAGCGTTACCGTGGCGATGCTAGACGCCAAAAAGCGCGCCCACCCTTCATCTGTTTGGTTCAGACAGAAAAAACTTTGCGCCTCAAGCCCCATAATACGGTTTGACGTACATGCACGAAAATCGCTACACACCTGTATCATGTCGCTACTTAAAGAAAATTCTCTTGGCGACATGGCCGAAACCAAACAGGAAGTCGGCCATTTTTAATTAATCGTGTAATTTTGGCACAATTTATGCCATTCCTTCGGCAGTTAATGCGGCCCGAACCGTAACGTGCACCCAGGTGTGTTATACATCAAAATGTGCATATCGATCCTGCAATGATGCACATTACTTTTCTCAGTCCAGAGTGTTACCGTGGCGACGCTAGACGCCAAAAAGCACGCCCCCCTTCATCTGATTGGTCCATATTTGATAGTTCCTACTTTCTGCGATAACTTTTGAATGATTTGACATAAAGACATGTGGGTGGTGTCATCAGACTCGGTTTTGAGGACTTCACCTTCATTGGCATGAATTAGTTATGATGATAAGTTGAGTTTTATGTGAACAGAAAAGGCACTTTTTATAGTATTATTGACCTAGGAATGTGTGGGGAACACGTGGCCATGAGTGCGAGGGCCCGTTCATCGCTGCTTGCAGCTTTAATTCATAATAACTTTTAGACTTTCTAGGAAAACAGAACAGTGTCGGGGCACATTCATCTGCATGCCGCTGGAAACACAAAACTTTACACGCAACTTTGTCTTTCAGCAGCTGAACTCATACATTGCACAACGCTGCTATGACGACAGCAGCCGGAGGCATCCAGTATCAGCGCTGCATCAGCATGGAGCGCATGGTCAGATGTCATGTTTATGTGACCGCAGTAAAGCATCAAAAAATGTGAGAAGCTTTTGAAGGCTGCTGCTAGAGGCAAACAGGTTGAAGTGCTTGAAGGAAACAGGGCTTCTTCTAACCTGCTGGCTCACAAAACCCCCTGATGAAATCCTAAACAGGGCAGGAAGGAGCCTGACTCTGAGTGGATTGTATTTATATAACACTCTTCCAGCGTCGTTGACCGCTCAAAGCCACATCCATGACTGTTAGTCTGGAGAGATCTACACAGATATCTTGCTGCTGAGTCTTGGCAGCGCCGTTTCTTTTGCGTACACAATTACACGCCAGCGAAGGCATTGGGGACGGCATGAGGTTCAGCGTTTTGCTCAAACATACTGTTGCAGGTTTAGGTCTTGTGTGTTTAAATGCTCATATCGTGCTCAGTGACAAGCTTATAGTTTCATCTTTCTAAAAGAGCCGGTCTTGATTGGTGCAAATTTAGGTTGTGCAACTGTTCAGACCTGCTATGTCTTTGTACGTTTTGACCGTATAGAAACGTAATTCTCGTCAGTTGTGTGAAATAAGACCTGGAAACAGGTGTTGCGACAAAGAATTGTCAAATTGGTTTAATTCACCGTACGAATTGTTACAGATTACTTTTGTAATACTGTATTTGACCCGGTCTTTGTACGTTTTGACCGTATAGAAACGTAATTCTTGCCATTCTAAGAATGAGATGTACCTGCTGTATTCTACTGCCCTTACTTAACAACTTGTGCTTTTTATTATTTTACCTCTTTTCTTATCATTTTATTTGTTATTTACTGTTTAATTGTGTCTTGCCACTTTTAATGTTGATGTATAGCACTTTGAATTACCTTGTGTTGAATTGTGCTAGGGCTGGGCGTTATGGACCAAAAGTCATATCTAGATATTTTCTAGCTGAATAGCGATACTCGATATATATCGATATTTTTTCTGTGACATAATTGGGGTTTCCCCCAAAGCATTATAGCATAGCATCTCTGTTAGCTTCATTTTTTTCTGAGGCAAACCCTTAAAAAAACAGTCAGTTTTAATACAAAGCCTCGTGCCAAATGTCACACAGGAACCTTTATTAACAGAGGTCTGTCCAATATCAAAATGTATAAAACAAATGAAATAAAAATAAACTGCCTGCATATATAGAATAAAAATGCTTCTTGAATAAAATAAAACAAATATCCCTTTCCTGCATAACAATTACATTAAAATACACTGTGCAATTAATACAATGTAGACAGTAACAGGCAGACTTTTCCACTGAGGTTGACAGTTGTGCAAATAACAAAACATTTGTGCAAATCTCAAATAAAACATTCAAGTCAATTTGTCATAAAATAAGCTATATCAAAATCATAAAAAAAAAAATATATATACATATATTTTTCTTAATAATCGATATAAACGATATTGTCTCGTACCATATCGCTTTTGAAAATATATCGATATATATTAAACTCTCGATATATCGCCCAGCCCTAAATTATGCTATACAAATAAACTTGCCTTACCTTGCCTATGTTCATTAATGGTGTAACACGCTGAAGGAAACAGCCCATAGAGCAAAGTACAGTTTTTTTAACGGAAGGTTTTAATCACGTTACATGGGCCACTTTTCACTGGCTGATGGGTTGCTGCAGACCACTCCATGTTATTCCACTTGTTGCCATCTCACAACGGGGTTCATCTTTCCACTCCGTGAGAGATATTTATAAAGTTTGACACAGAGTGTGTGGTTTATGGCCTGGAGTTTTGACATGTATGGCTGGAGTTCAAGCTGTTTTACAAATAGCAGAGACAAGCGCCTCTGTGTGTTTTCTCTGTTGAAGTCGCTGGTACTCCAGTTATGCAAGCCTGGAAGTCCATGCCAAATTAACCGGGGACGTCTGTTGGAGCTACTTGGAAAAAGGAGCAACAGTGAAAAGAGTTTTGATTAACTGGAGCAAAAACATCCGTCCAGCTGCCCGGACCACTTTCCACCCACGGTTTCCATTCAGCCCCCCGAGGTAAACAGGTTTAGACTGACATCTTCAGAAAATCTGTGAAGCCCTCCAAGAGAGGGGGGAACAAAGCCGTCAGGAAACACAGCTGCAATGAAAAGGGGAGAGAGAAGAAAATCTTGCATAACCCGCCGCAGACTGCTGGAAAGCAACAAATGACAACGAATGAGAGCGTTTTCTGTGAAAAGAAAAGTGAACACGCTCTCTCAGAGTTGTAACCTCGCACGATGAAAAGTTTCAAAAGATTTGAACAGATGCATATTTTATTATCAGTAACCATTTCAAGCAATGGTGCAGTCGCTGCCTATCATATACCTATTATATGCTAAGACTCACTTAAAATGTGTCAAAAATATCATCACCTTATGTCTGAATGTATTTATTGGATTCAGAATTAAAACAATGTCCAAACATTAACCAGTTTAAAAACAAATATAAAAACATGATTTTCACAAAGAGGAAGGGGTTTAGCGGCCTTTAGGGGCCTGCAGATAACACTATTGGGTGAATGGGTAGATCTGTGTATATTTATGTACAGAAATGGGCAGCAAATTGTATATATATATATATATATATATATATATATATATATATATATATATATAGTGTAAATAAGTATATTTATATAAATATTTATATGGGCATGTGTGTACAAATATATAGAAATATTCAACTATGTGTATGTATGTATGCATGTATAAGTATGTGTGTGAGTATAATTACAGTATATAATAATAATAATAATAATAATAATAATAATAATAATAATAATAATAATAATAATAATAATAATAATAATAATAATAATAATAATAATAATAATGTTACTTAGCAGTGTGAGTACAGTGTGTGAATATCTATAAATACAGGTTAAATGATCAGTGAATGGGGGTAGGACTAAATAAGTTTACACTTCTTCCTACTCCTTTTTTGGAGTTTTAAAGGATGAAATTCTTTGTTTTGTTGTTGTTTTCTTAAACTTCTCATGAAGTGTTGTTTCTTTTTTTTTTACATGTACAAAAATAAAATAAATCAAATCAAATTTATGGTATTAATACACAAACCAGACATACATTTATTGCAGCCATGTGTGCTCTGATCTCATTTCTGCTCACATAGGAAGACAGTATTACTGACAGAGCCATCAACAGCAGTTCCTTGATCAGGTGAGTCAGGAAGTGTGTGTGGTGTGGTTTTAAAATACATGGGTTTTTTCTATCTCTCTGTTTCTCTCTCTCTGTTTCTAAACTGTCCTACTGCTATCAGATGTCTGTGTTGCACTAGGGCATGCTTTTGTTGATTTATTATCTTACAGTTTCATCTGAAACACCCACTTGGATGGAAACATATTCCAGGAATTACGGGACTCATTTTCCAGGGAAGTCTATTGCTTTAGGGGGTTTCTATGAGACCAAGTGAGCGCCGTTAAAATGTCCCAATTCCCTCTGTTTATGTGTATTCCACCTTCTGTCTCCATTTCATTTGCAAGTTTACCGAAACTGCATGCACACAAACCCGTGGAACATTTTATACCTTCTTCATGCCCTCCTGTTGGTCTCATGCGTTGTCGATTCCCCAAAGCACTTTCTGTCTGTTCATTATCTATGCACTGCTGATTAGCACATCACCGCGGAGAGCCAGTAGGCCATTCATTCAGAATTCAATAGAGATGACGCAAATCCATGACCCGTTTGTTGCACCGCGGCCCGGACCTGTTCTCTTGGACTGGAGCTCTCCTGCTTGTACACACCCTGACCTGGCACTCAGACAGACACAACAGCTGAGACACAGTCAGAATCTCCAATGTCACATCGGAGCAACAACAAACCTTCTGCAGTCATACATAATCTGATGTTCTCTGAATTTTATATTATTTTGTAAATATATATATATATATATATATATATATATATATATATATATATATATATATATATATATATATACGTCTACCTCAAACACATCCTACCTGCTTTTTTTGCACTGTTTCTTTCCCGTACTGCACTACTTTTACTTTTTCATTCCAATGTATATACTGTTTATATTTCGTAATTATATATTTTTTACTTATCTTATCTTATATACACACATACATATATTTTTGATTATATTATATATATATAAAAATATATATATATATAGAATTTGCCATAAAATGAGTGTGTCAGATGAGTATATTTATATATATATATATATATATATATATATATATATATATATATATATATATATATATATATATATATATATATATATATATATCAATATATATATATCTATATCTATATATCTATATATAGTAGTATATATATATAAGTATATGGTTCTCTATCTCATACTTCATAAAAAAGCAGTCACGCATTGCTGCCGAAACCCGGGATCGAACCAGGGACCTTTAGATCTTCAGTCTAACGCTCTCCCAACTGAGCTATTTCGGCGTGTCATCGGATGGCTGGTGCCACCTACTGGCAGCTCTGCGTCATAGACTAGTTCTTCAGTGGAATGTTCTCTGTTAACCAGGATCTCTAACCCGCATCACCAGTAGGAGGCGCCAGCGGGTTGCTGATGTCTGTCTCAACATCAAAGGCGGTCACGCCGAAATAGCTCAGTTGGGAGAGCGTTAGACTGAAGATCTAAAGGTCCCTGGTTCGATCCCGGGTTTCGGCAGCTGCGTGTCGGCTCTTCTTTTGCTGCTGGGACATTTCCTGGTCAAACACACCTGGTGGCATCACCATCATCACTTTCTCAGGTAGAATAGAAATATAAAATAGAGAGCACATTTTATTAGGGCCAGAGCACTGACAGTGCGAAGGCCCTATTGTATCTGTAGGACTTTTACTCGTTTTTATCCTCGTTTTTCTTCCGACGAAATAAGGGGCCTTTTTGCCCCCCTAAACGAGCCCCAAAAGTCACCAAATTTTGCATGCAAGCCAGGCCTGGCGAATAATTTGATATTTAATGATTTGCATTAATGGGCGTGGCCTAATGGCTCAACAGCGCCCCCTAGAAAACTTTGTGCCTCAAGCCCCACAATACGGTTTGACGTACATGCATGAGAATCGGTACACACCTGTATCATGTCGCAACTTAAAGAAAAGTCTCTTGGCGCCATGGCCAAAACCAAACAGGAAGTCGGTCATTTTGAATTAATCGTGTAATTTTGGCGCAATTTATGCCATTCCTTCGGCAGTTAATGCGCCCCGAACCGTAACATGCACCCAGGTGTGTTAAACATCAAAATGTGCGTATCGATCCTGCGACGATGCACATTACTTTTCTCAGTCAAAAGTGTTACCCTGGCGACGATAGACGCCAAAAAGCGCACCCCCCCTTCATCTGATTGATCCATATTTGATAGTTCTTACTTTCTGACATAACTTTTGAATAGTTTGACATAAAGACCAACTTCAGACACGTGGCTTTCAGCACACAGGAACCAATTTCTTGGCACTCTTCCATTAAAAAAAAAAGAAAAATACACAACGATCACTGAACTAACGTAGGTCCTCAACTTTTCAATAACATAACTCTTTGAGTCAATTACAAGATTCGTAGTAGCAGCAGTCTGCTAAAAGCCACGTGTCTGAATAAGTGAGGGAAATTAAGTCAGGTTTTTAGGAGAATCGTTCACTTTGTGAGACAAGCACCAAATTTTGCATGAACATTGCCTAGTACCTACTTATGCAGAAAAGCCCGTTAGCCACCTGAAAATCCAAGATGGCGGCCGTTTTTCAAGATGGCTGTCTTATGAAAGCTAAAAAAAGGTTGTCAGTGTAGTCTACACTGACAACGTTGTTCAGCAATTCAAGTTCTACACTGTAGAACTTGAATTGCTGAAAATATTTTAATGATCTCTTTATCCAAATGCATGTGTTTTGGCATAACAAATTCTATGATGTCAATACAAATGAAATATGGCTTCCAGTTTTCAAGATGGTGGGCCAATTTTGACTAATTTTATCTGTTTTCTGTTGCAATTCGATCAGAAAGGAAAGTTTCTAAATTTTAACCGGATTAAAATCTAAAAAAAAAAAAAAAACATTTATAAAAAATGTTTATGATGATCGCCGATCTACAAGCTCATAATGTGATGTGACACATTGTGAGCTTGTAGACCTGCTGTTTTCACTATTTTGGGTCCCGCGCAATCTTCAAATTTATCTTTTGTGTCAGGGTCAAAAAAGTTTGAGAACCACTGAAAGTGCTTACAGTGTCACAGTCCGGCCTGGGTGTGGGTGTGTCTAGTTCTGCTCCCTGCCTGTAAAGTGTGAACACCTGCATACCATCACTGGCAATCATGCCAGCAGTATTTAAGCCCCAGTCTCACGCCAGTCTTTGCCAGTTGCCTTGTTTGTGTACTTCCATTCAGTTGCCACAGTAAAACATACCATGGACAAGATCAGATATACTATTAAATACCTGAATTCAGATCAGGTCCCTGTCATAACTGCAGACCAACCAATCTATGCACTTGCAAAACAAGTGCAGTGGCAATGGCCTGAACTGTATGGCGAAGATCAACTTGTTATGTTTGGGGGTCTCCACATAGAGATGGCTGTCTTGAGATCTCTTGGTACCCTGCTCCAGGAGAGTGGGTGGATAGGAGCTCTTGTAGAGGCAGGCGTGGCTTCTTCTGGAACAGCAGGGTCCTTTCTTTCTGCTTCACATAAAGAAAGGACCCTTCACATGTGAAAAGAACACACCAAGCTGGAGGTGAAATTTAAAATTTTAAATTGTATTACTTGCGTATAAAGCCCAAAACGGCTTAGCTCTGCATTATTTCCAAGACCTGATAGTGCCTTATGTTCCTGGCAGAGCTCTCCGTTCTCGGAGTGCAGGTTTACTCGTAGTTCCTAGAGTATCCGAATGTAGATTTTGAGGGCGGACATTCTGCTATCAGGCCCCATTACTATGGAACCAACTTCCAATCTGGGTTAAGGAGGCTGACACCACCTCCACCTTTAAAACTAAACTTAAAACGTTTCTGTTTAGTAAAGCCTATAGTTAGTGTTTAGTAAACCTCTAGCTGGTGTTGGTAAATCTCTAGTTAGTGTAAACTCTAGTGTGGTAGAGTCAGTAGTCATAGTTGCACCTATAGAACAAGACTATAATAGTTTCTCAAATATCTCAAATCTAGCTTCGTGGTAGATATGCTGCTATAGGCCTATGCTGCAGGGGGGCACCGACATGATCCACTGGGCGGTGCCTCTCACCCTTCTTCTCCTCTCCTCTGCCCTTCTGCTCTTCTCCATTTCCATTTTTATTTATTATAAGTATCTCATAGCCAACATTTTTGTCCATCGTTCCTGTAGTTTCTTGTGCTGGCCCTCCTTTTTTCTCTCTTGTGCATGTTTGCAGGCCAGAGCTTCGGGAGCTGCGTGCTGGCCTGCAATTGTGATGTTTAGAAAAAATGTGATACAGAAATGGGAGGGGGGGGGGACTATAATTTGATGCCAAAACAATCAAAATCTAATTATATAATCACAATCCAGGTCAAAAACCATATAAACTGTCTTTTGCCTGCAGCCATTTTGGAAAATGGCAGCCATATTGTTGTTTTATTTGCATGGCTAATGGGGGAGGGGGTGGGGGGTCCCAAGATTATAGTCTCATGTCAGAATACTCAAAATGGGATTTTCCAATCACATTCCAGGTCAAAAAACATATAAAAACGGCTTTTGTGGCAGCCATTTTGGAAAACGGCAGCCATATTAGTTTTTTTGCGTGCCTAACGGGCTTTTTTGAAAAAGTAGATCTAGAACATACTTTGTGCAAAATTGGCGCTTGTCTCACAAAGTGAACGATCGTTTCACTAATGTGCCTGGCTAGAAGTTGGTGGACCTGAGTACCTGAGACAGTGAGGATGGTGATGCCACCAGGAAATGCTAAGGAGGGCTGGCTCGGTTCTTGGTTGTGCTCTGGACTCTGCCGAGGAGGTGGGTGAGAGGAGGATGCTGGTCAAACTGAACTCCATCATGAACAACCCTCTCACCCCCTACATGACACCGTGGGAGCAGCAGCAGCTCCTTCAGCCAGAGACTGCTCCACCCGCTGCAAGAAGGAACCGCAGGTCCTTCATCCCCACAGCCATCAGACTCTAGTCTACAACAACCAACTATAGTCACTCCAGTGCAATAACCCGTTTCTCTGAAAGTGCAATAACCTTCTCCCGCTAAATACCTCACGTATTTTTGCACATTGCACAATTTTTCTACATTTTATATTGCTCTTTTTTAATTATTTAGCTATTTATTGGTTATTTTTATTTTTATTTTTTTAGGATATACTTTTTTATACCTTGTCATACTTTCATGTGTATTTTGTAAAAACCGTTGAGCGTGTGTGTGTTTTGCTGCTGCACAATTGAATTGCGACAAGAGAAATTTGGAATAGTTGTGACAACGACCTAAAAATGTGCAGTTCTATCTTCAAGTTTAAGGAAATGTTTAAAGAAAATACTGTAAATAAATATAAAACACTATAATTATAAAGTATATTATCAAAAACATTCTAGAATGTGAAATGTCAATTTTATATTTTGTCTTACTTATTTTTGTCTTCTTTATGTATTGTTTGTTTCAACGGCGTAATGCTAATGTCTCATATTTAAGCTGATCATATAAATAAAAAGGGTAGGGCACTATAAGCTACGGCTTCAGCCTACACCTTTTCGGCAAAAGAAATGTTACCTTTGCAACTTGTATTGTAAAAAAAAAGTGTGTACAAGCCGAAATAAAGATTCATTCAAATTCAAATTTCTCCTCTGGGAGATCAATAATAATAATACATTCTTTCCCGTACTGCACTACTTTTACTTTTTGTGTATGTATTATATTATGTTTATATTTCGTAATTATATATTTTTTACTTTTTACTTATCTTATCTTATCTTATATATTTTTGATTATATTATATGCATATATGAAAAAAATATATATATATAGAATTTGCCATAAAAGGAATGTGTCAGATGACGAGTTTATATATAAGTATATGGTTCTCTATCTCGTACTTCATGAAAAAGCAGCCAAGCATAGCTGCCGAAACCCGGGATCGAACCAGGGACCTTTAGATCTTCAGTCTAACGCTCTCCCAACTGAGCTATTTCGGCGTGACCGCCTTTGATGTTGAGACAAGACATCAGCAACCCGCTGGCGCCTCCTACTGGTGATGGGGGTTAGAGACCAGAGCAACCAGTAGGTGGCAGCAGCCATCTAATCGGAATATTAACCACCTGTCGACACGCCGAAATAGCTCAGTTGGGAGAGCGTTAGACTGAAGATCTAAAGGTCCCTGGTTCGATCCCGGGTTTCGGCAGCAATGCGTGACTGCTTTTTTTATGACGTAAAATGATCTCTATCATTGTCCAATTGTCTGATGCATACAAGTGAGTAACTACTCTCAGTTGACCTTAAACATATTTATTTTTTTCGATATATACTGTATCTTAATTTACTTTTACTCATACCTTTGTATGTAGTTTGATGTGTTGTTTTTGTTGATTTTCCAAGACGTGGCATCAACATTTCATCATCATCCAGATCATTATCAGAAACTAGCAGTGCCGTTTGCAAAGGTCACTTACTCCTCTGTGATAGCAGCATTAATGTACACTGAGCTTTTATACACACTGCCCTCGGGACAACGTATTTTCCAGGAACTTTCACGCGTTTGTCAACCAGACACTGCAAAGTCAAATTTTCCACACCTTAAAATGGCATGGCTGAGGAAGAGTCGTTCATGTTCCGGACCGGCCTCATTTTTTAACGTTTCTTATGCATCCGTACCTTTTATTTGCCTTTTACCTGTCTTCATTATGACAATATGTTTCTTGAATAAGACCAAGAGAGAAGTCCTGTTCACTAATATGCCAAACACCACGTTAGACCTGATCTCCAACCTAAAACTTATCAAAAAGCTGACTTTAAAAAAAAAAAAAAAAGGACATTAAACTCTTTTATCTCAAGACAAAGCACCCAGGATCAAACTCGCCACCTTTGCATCTTCTGTTGCAACTTGTAATGTGCAATCCTTTACTTAATATGCCAGAAGACAGGGTCAATATGAAAGTTTTTATTTGGAGTAAATTAAATGGCTCGCCATTGGCTAAAGAAATATTTGAATTATTTGAAGAGGTTGGATTACAGTATATGTATAGTAATAACTTAACCTGTTCAAAAACTTCAATTAGTGATAAGTTATTTGCTTTATTTGAGACAAAATTAAATTTCAATTTATTTTATTTGGTAAGGGACAATGTACATCAATCAGCATTTTTTTTTTTTAAAGGAAAAAAAAAAAAATTTAGATGCAGATTGCAGCCATAGGCTGGTTTACATCGGTAGTCCCCCTGCCAGATGTAATCACCAAAAAAATGGTTAAATGATATTTTGTTTAAACCCAAATTACGAACATACATGCAAATCAAGCACAATTATGGCCCTGAACCTTATGTTAAAGCAAACCTAACAAGAAATCAAAGGTCTTTAATGGCTCAGCTGAGAACAGGAATCCTTCCCTGGAATCTTGAAGTCGGCAGATTTAAAAACATTCCAGAAGATGAAAGGTTGTTTGAATTATGTAAACTTAATGAAGTGGAAAGTGAATCACATTTTCTGTTATATTGCCCTCTGTATGATGAACTGAGAACTCCATTATTTACTTCATGTGCATGACACGTAAATAAAAAGTTCAATCAATCAAAAAATGTAATGCAACATTGATAGCCTCTTCCGCAGTTGATTCTGACCAACTTTATGTTACTATTAAAAAAAAAGAATCAGCAGAAATAAAAAAAAAAAAGGATCAGCAGAAGTAGCAGCGCCCTGCTTGTACTCTGAGTTATTCTCCTCTGCCCAGCAGGCTTCATCCCACATAGATGACCCCTCCTTTTACTTTACAGTTGAGTTCTGCAGTGCCTCCCTCCTACGCAGCACCAAGCCCACACTAAGTTCTCCAGCACGATGCTGGAAGCTCTTGAACTGATGTCCACGGGGCTCACTGGGGGCAGAAGTGATAGAAACCTCCAGGTCTGCAGGCCTGCTGCCCACAGAGGGATCCCGTACCGCACCGGGGGTAGCGGATGATCAGGTCACTGGTGAGGGTTTATTTTACCACACAAGCCGTGGCAAGACAAGACTAAAATTAACACAAGTCCCACTCACTATTGGCTGCTCTCTGAATCCAATAAAGGAACACACCCACAAACACCATGCAACGTGCACAATGCAGTCTCTGTTCGACACGGGGCCCCCAGAATACCTGCTAGACTAACGATGAGGAGGACTTGCAGTAATCGTGTCCACTCTAATCCTTAATCTC
Source organism: Cololabis saira (assembly GCF_033807715.1). Classification (NCBI taxonomy): domain Eukaryota; kingdom Metazoa; phylum Chordata; class Actinopteri; order Beloniformes; family Belonidae; genus Cololabis; species Cololabis saira. Next base: position 42,452,905 of record NC_084594.1, read on the forward strand.
TTTTGCAGAAAAATAAGATTATCAGAGCTAAAGTCGAGCAGAGGGGAGCAAACTGTTCATCCCACTAACTCACAGCTCCGACAAACAAAAGAAAGGCAGCAAATTCAGACAAATGCAGAGTTTCTTATTTATTGATGTAATTCACATTCACATAATAACAACACCGTGGAGAACAACTACAGAGCTCGTATTTGCATAAGACAATATAAGTTATATATTTCCCATGTGTGTATATTCAGGAATAAACTGTGATCCATCATCAGAGCAGTGAGCACACGAGTGTCCCCTCAGTGCTCTGCAGGACGGGGCGGGGGGGGGGGCTCTCTGCTTTAGCTGGACAACTCCAGGGGACCAGTGGACACGTGGAACGTCATCTTCAGGAGCTGAGGCAGCGATAAGGAAGCTGCGACTGCTGTAGAGGGAATGTGCATGACACCACAGATGCGGCAGAAAGACTGAGTGGCAGAAAGACTGAGTGTCAGAAAGACTGAGTGGCAGAAAGACTGAGTGGCAGAAAGACTGAGTGGCAGAAAGACAGAGTGTCAGCGTAAATTTTCAGTTTGAGCAACTTGAAAACATCTAAAATGGGAAAGAGCTGTTGTGCGATCGACTGTACTCATAGATTTAGCAAGAAATGCGGTTCCCATTTTGTATCAGGTAATGAGGAAGGCTGTGGCCGAAACGCGTGGGCTATCACCCACTTTTTTAATCTTCTCCATGAAATAGTCATTTCAAATAAAGGCTTTTTATATTTGAAGAAGAGTACCTTGGATTTTTCTTCTTTTTTTGTATCAGGTAATGTTTGATTTTTGGGTGGCTAACGTTAAACGGTCAAATCATAAAGTTCGGTGTCCGTCAAGACTTTTGTATGCCTTCAAGCTTTGTTTCGTGTACTTCCCTGACGTAGAAATTAAGTACATATAAATATCAGGAAACTGGATTCGTGGCCAAATATTAATGTCCATGGACCACTGGTTCTTGGTAACTGTACCAAATATTAATGTCCATGCACCACTGGTTCTTGGTAACTGTACCAAATATTAATGTCCATGCACCACTGGTTCTTGGTAACTGTACCAAATATTAATGTCCATGGACCACTGGTTCTTGGTAACTGTACCAAATATTAATGTCCATGCACCACTGGTTCTTGGTAACTGTACCAAATATTAATGTCCATGCACCACTGGTTCTTGGTAACTGTACCAAATATTAATGTCCATGGACCACTGGTTCTTGGGGTAACTGTACCAAATATTAATGTCATGGACCACTGGTTCTTGGGGTAACTGTACCAAATATTAATGTCATGGACCACTGGTTCTTGGGGTAACTGTACCAAATATTAATGTCATGGACCACTGGTTCTTGGGGTAACTGTACCAAATATTAATGTCATGGACCACTGGTTCTTGGGGTAACTGTACCAAATATTAATGTCATGGACCACTGGTTCTTGGGGTAACTGTACCAAATATTAATGTCCATGGACCACTGGTTCTTGGTAACTGTACCAAATATTAATGTCCATGGACCACTGGTTCTTGGGGTAACTGTACGGGTCACTGTCAAGTCCAACTGACTTTAATTTAAGCTGATAATCAGCTGTTATCCCGTCTTATCCACAGTTTCCCCTACTACTGTAGTTGCAGCTGTTTTTGCTGATGTTTTGCCACTGGTCGTGGTCCAGTGGGGAAGTGACATCAATGCATACCCTCTATTCACCCACTAATCTATACGTGTCACGCAAAACCTCTTGGACTGTAGATTTCACATAAAAAAAACTCAGACCTGTACAGTATTTGCATTATGTACACAAATCTTCTGTTAAAAGAGCATCACATGCTTCATGCATGCAGAACATGCTATCTCCATCTCTCAGACGCAGAAGAAATACAATCCAAGTATTTTTTTTTCATTGTTGGAATAGATTACAGGTTTTTCTGATTTTTATTTCATACATTCCAGATGGTCCGTTCCAGTCACCTCCTCAGTCAAGTAGCTCCACCCGTATTTCTGTCATTTAGTCTCTCTTTCGTGATTTCCAGTCGTCAGATGAAAGGATTTCCCATCTGCCAAAAGAATTCAGTCTCCTGTGGTTGTAGGTTGGAAAAAATCAAATAAAGGGCAGAAAAGAGGGCTCAGCTTGCCTACAATAACAGAGATTACACCATTTGACAAAACTAGAAAGGATCAGAGTTGCATTTATAACAAGGGATGTTGCAAAATCTTATGAAAACACTGCAATATTTGCCTTTCTCATGGCTACATGGGCTAAACCAAGAGTGCATTTCATATTCCACACTCGTACCCTCAGCCTCCTGATGCTTCAGATTTCATGCGACTTTCACTGCGTCTCGTTTATAAATATATCTCAGATGTTGTCTTTCTTTCACAATGTAAAACATACACTTTAGCCCCAGTTGCAGAGCAAAATAAAGGCAGGGGTTATATTGAATACATCCATCGACTGTTGCCAGTGTTTCATCAAAGCTTTAGCAGCTGGGGGGGATCATATTTGGTTCTGCATAAATGCATTCTGGGGGCAGTTATGTAAGGTCAGCTCCATATGTAAATGGACCTCAGTATATGACAGAGTGCAAATTATATAACCCCGTTCACTGAATGATTTCCTTCAGCCGTGAAAGCTGGTCAGATGGCAGCAATGACTGAAACCTGCTTTACACGTTGCCTGAGGTCAAGGTAGCTGGGTTTAGCAGGTGCCTGCCGCTGGTAGTCACATTTAAACATCTCCCAGAGGTGGAAATGTGTTTTTCACAATTCCTTCTTCTTGCATGAGTGAGTTTCCTAATAGAACACACCTGCGACTCTGCTTTTTAATTGTACCAGCTTTGTCCAGGTGCCGGAGTCTCACAGGGGCTCAGCCAGGTGGCGGTCCGTGCCTTCGCTTGCTTCCAGTTGCACCAGCCGGCTGGTTTTCCTGTTCTCCACCCAGGAGTTGTGTATCACCGTGCCCCCCGGCGAGGGGTCCACCTGCAGCAGGGACACCACCCTCTTCTTCACCTTGGTGCGGAGGGCGCGGCGCAGTTTTTGCCGAGTGAACGCATACAGCAAGGGGTGTGAGACGGTGGTGCCGTAGGCCAGGGCCAGGAACCAGAGCCGCAGGCTGACCAGGGCGTCGCTGGGCCCGGCGCCCAGGATCAGCACGTTGGTGACGGAGAGGGGGGCCCAGCAGCCCAGGAAGGTGGTGATGATGATGAGGGACATCCTGAACACCCGCCTCTGGCGCTCCCGGCGATCCCGGTGCCGCCGCACCGCGCGGCGCAGGGCGATGATGGCGGACACGGAGGCGTGGACGCCCACGGAGGCCGGCAGGGGAGCGGCAGCAGCTGCCTCATGGGTGACGAGGGGAACCACGGCAGACACCGCAGGGGGGGAGGTGGCTGTCGGGGTGGGGGATGGGGAGGAGATGAGAGGGGGGTGGCTGAGCTGCTTGGTCCCGTCCGCGGTGCACGGTTCCGCGCCTTCCTCCCCACCATCATTCATTTTGAGGCCCCCCCTTCTCTTCAGTCTTTTGCGGTGCCCCCGGAACCGCTGGCCCTTCCTCATGTGGGAGCCGATGCGGATGTTTAAAGCCCTCAGTATTCGGGAGTAGGTGAACAGCATGACCGCCACGGTGGTGAAAAATATGGGCACCTGCAGGAGGAGATGGTAATACATCCCCAGGACGGTGTGGTATCCCTGCCCGCCGACACACAGGAGGGTTCTGTTACGCCACGCCGGCCCCGCTGGGACTCCGCCGCCGTGTGACGTCCCCTGTTCCGTCTCCTCCGCCCCCCCCACGGGCCACCACTGCACCTCCAGCAGCGGGATGAAGAACACGGCGACGGACGTGAGCCAGACGGCGGCCAGGAGCAGCGCGGCTCTGCGCGTGGTCAGCAGCCGGTTGGCCGGCCGGACCGAGATGTCGTACCGGTCCAGGCTGATGACCAGGATGTTGATGGCCGTGGCGATGCTGGCGAAGGTCACGCACGCCTCGTGGAGGCAGCAGAGCAGAGCCAGGTTGGGCCCCGGGGGCAGCAGCACCACCACCAGGGTGAGGGGCATGCACAGCACGCACACCGCCACGTCCAGCACGTGCAGGTTCACCGTCACCATGTTGCTCACTGAGTCCACCAGGTTGGACTGGGAGCAGTAGAGCACCAGCACGGTCAGGTTGCTGCTGAAGCCCAGCACCAGCTCCAGCATGAGGAAGGCGGTGAGCGACACCTGGAAGCCCAGCGAGTACGGCGTGTGCCAGGACGCGGGGGTCCCGGACGAGCCCCCAAGCCCGGCCGGCGTTCCCACCCATTCAGTGGTGGCCGGACCCGAGGTGAAGCTGCCAGTCTCCATGACGACCCCTCAGCCCTCGTGCATCGTATCCTTCACACCGCTGATGAGCTCCCATGATGCACCAGGCTGAGCCTCCATGATGCAGGGATGAAAAGCAGCTCGGTGACAGTTCTGGAGAGATGGGAACAAAATGCAGACAGATGAGAAATGCAGGAAAACAAAATCAAAACAAGTCATTCCCTCCCATGGCACATCAGAGATGCAGGCATATCTTTGGATGGAAACGTTATAAAGCAGAGATCTTAACCCAGGGGGGGAAAACTTTTTGACTCACGGGCCACATGCCTTCTAAAGTTTGACAGAGGTGCCGGGCCAGGAGTATTTGGATGGAGTGTTTGGGCTGGATATACTAAAGCATTGCATGTAGTGTGTGCAAACCTCATAGCCCAGTAAGAACACGCAAAAAAATGTACAACCCGATTTATTAACAGATTTGCACTGAGGACTGTCTTTCAAATATGCAAAATAGCCCTTATTAGTTAATAAGTTTGTCTCAAGGAATATGCAAGATATGGCGTTTACACACTATTTTGCACAATACTGGAAGGAAGAAAAATGTAAATAGATTAAAATAGCATAGTGTATGCATTTGGATTCATCCAACCTGGAGATTACTTCTGTTTTTAATACGTTTCAATCGAAGGTACAAAGTTAAAGAAATCAACATTTATTAAAAAATGAATGGAATCACTTTCAACATTCAAAACATATTATTACTCAACGAAATACTCAAGCTCAATTGTATAATTGTGTTAAACCCCGCAAAATCATGGATGGATTATCCTGACCGCGCGTTCTCTGAGACCCCGTCCACACGTAGCCGGGTATTTTTAAAAACAAATATTTCCCCCCTCCGTTTATAAAAAAATTTGCATCCACATTACATCGTTTTAAAAAAAAAACCCTTCCACACATAACCGAAGATCTGCGTTTTCGACCACATTCATAAGCATTCTAACCTGTAGATCATCTGCGGCTCCCGGGGAAGCTGCACCTCCGCGGCCCCGCGGGGGCTCCGCGGGCTCTGCGGGCTCCGCGGGCTCCGCGGACCCTACACCGTAGGGTGCGCGTCGCCGCGTACCCTACGGCGTAGCCTCTGTGTCGGTGTAACGCAGTAAGCGGTGGTCAAGACCAGAGACCATTTATTTAATAAATAGCTTGGAGGACAGATGCTGGATCATCTGTAGTTAAACAAAAGGCGCACGTCAGAGCAGATTTGTTGTTGTTTTGGCGCATAATGTGACGTTCGAAAACGCAAAACTCCGGTTGTGTCCGTCTACACGCATCTACATAAAAGAAGTTTTCAAAAATCTTCACTTTGCCCGGAGTTTATTTAAACCTTCGTTTATTTGCGTTTTCGTGTGGATGACAGGTCAAAACGTAGGAAAATATCTCCGGTTTAGCAGATATCCGCAGATATCCGGCTACGTGTGGACGGGGTATGAGTCACTGTCTTGCGCCAATCCAATAACGGTCAATGTGTTTGAGTGCACATGTGTCATCTATTGGGGAAACGTGGGTATTGCAGGGAAAGGTCGGCTTAAAAAGTCTAACGGGCCGTATGTGGCCCGGGGGCCGTAGTTTGCCCATGTCTGCCTTAACCTATGCCTGTAAACAGATCCACACCGAGCCCTCTGCAGATCTGCAGCTGCTGAATTATCCATGACTCTGTAAGTCTGATGTCTCAATCTCAGTCCGTGCCACTGATTACCATTTTGTCTTAGTACCAGTTGGATATGAACACAAGCTGTCAGAACCACAGGGTGCCATATGGGTGCTCAGGGCAATGCTCAGGCCCAACCAAACTAAGTAATCAGACCTGCAGTCGATGAATTGCCCTCAGTGGATCGGCAGAAGGCAAGATGCAGGAAATTGGCCATGACCTCACCTCTGCGATGAGACACCGTCCCGGTGCCGAAGGAGCAGGATCTCTGTCAGACTGACACCTAGCTGGGGCAAAAAAGTATTTAGTCAGCCACCAATTGTGCAAGTTCTTCCACTTAAAAAGATGAGAGAGGCCTGTAATTTCCATCACAGGTATATCTCAACTATGAGAGACAAAATGAAGAAAAAAATCCAGAAAATCACATTGTCTGCCTCTTAAAAAAGAAGTTACAGGTCTGTGAAAGCCAGAAATCTTGTTTGTTTGTAGGTGACCAAATACTTATTTTACTGAGGAATTTACCAATTAATTCAGTAAAAATCCTACAGTGTGATTTCCCCCCATTCTGTCTCTCATAGTTGAAGTGTAGCTATGATGAAAAGTACAGGCCTCTCTCATCTTTTTAAGTGGAAGAACTTGCACAATTGAACTGCTGACTAAAAACCCCACTGTTGACTCATTTGTGCACCAGTGTTGCATATAAAGACTTTAGCCTCCTTAATGAATGAGGAGTACTACAGGGACGACCTGCAACAAATGTTGTCAACCACATGCTGATTTAACATCTTTCATGGGGCTGAAAGCAGAAGCCGGGCGTCGGCACATCCATCTGCCAAAGAAGCCACAAACCTGGATATGTCCAATCCTCAAAAACATGCACCCTGCCTCTGTACAACTTTCAAATCCCAAAACAAAAATGTGAAGACTATTACTTGGAACCCTTTAGAGTTCTGTTGCAGTGTTTTGAGATTTCACTTAGCTTAACTGGCTCAGAAGCCTTTTCTTAATAAATCAGCTAATTTTAGCTTCACGTGTGATGCATAAACATACAGACTTTAACGCAATACCCGTGATCCATAATGAAAAACAACAAAATATTTTATTTTGGTATATGGCAGCAGATCAAACTTAAGCCAAACTTGAAAGATGTATTTAAAATTGATATAGACTACCTTGTTGCACACACGCACGCACGCACGCACGCACGCACGCACGCACGCACGCACGCACGCACGCACGCACGCACGCACGCACACACACACACACACACACACTTGTGCATGCAATGCTTTTGATGGCTCAGACATGATGGGTCTAAAGTCAGCAGCGTGAGACGCAGCGTGTCAGTTAAAACGTTTCTTTGAATGCTATGTTGGAACAGAAGGAGTTTAATAATGGCGCTTTTCCACAAGTACCTACTCAGCCCGACTCGACTCGCCTCTGTTTGGTTCTTCTCCACTAGGGGTCTAACGTGCCGAGTAGATACTTTTTCTGTAACTATTCTGCCGAGGTTCTAAGCTGCTGAGTCGGCTGTATCTGATATCATCACACTACAGACCACCGATTGGTCGGGGTGTTGGAGTCAGACGTCGGAGTCAGGAGGAGGAAATCAGAGAAAGAGACTCTGACGGATTCTGGTTCATTTTATTCTACCAGCAATGGCAGCAAAAGTCTGTTTCATGATCCAACTCTGAGGTGCAGATGTTCATAAACCTGGTGCTGAGGAGAGAATTAAAAAGGGATCTAGACGGAGATAAGGAACGACCAGATCTACCAGGAGCTCTGTCTCTTCATAGCTGCTCACGGCTCCAGCTGACTTTTCAGCAGCACCGAGACAAACTAACAAAAAAAAAAGCATTGCCGCTTGAAGCTTCTCTCTCTCTCACTTTATAACTTGATATCAAACACAAGCCACAGACCCAGCAGCACATCTATCATCTCCTCCAGGTTCTACATCTTTCGTGTTGTTGTCTTCTTCATTTAGATACACAATTAAATACATCACAGCAGCTTCACTCCAACCTCCTACTTCTGATCTGGGTATTGAAAAGAAACGAGGGCGAGTCGAGTGGAGTCGGGCTGAGTAGGTACTAGTGGAAAAGTGCAATATGTTTATCTGGAGAGCAGCAGAGCAGTTGACCTCTCCACCTGGTCGCCTCATCTGCTGCACGGCTGTGCTGCCGTGTCGTGATTGGTGGATTCCCGTCTCGGCCGTGGATCGGTGGTCCACGTCAGCCAGCCCACGAGGCTCCGGGACATCACAAGTATCCAAAATGTTGCTTGGCAGCTAAATGGGTCGGCTAAAAATAAACAGATGAATAATTCAGAAAGCTCGGCTCAAGAACTCCGTGTTTAACCTGAACTGCAAAGAACAAATAAGTTTCATCATTCCTGTATTTCGATTTTTAAAAACTTCAAATGTGCTCTATAGATAATCTCTCACGCTGACCTTTAGTGAAAGCGTAGTTTCTGCAGATCTACCTAACCCTCAAGAGAGAATACAGCTTCTAAAGATTCAGAAAAACAGTCTCAAGGCTCAACGCAATGTTTGAATTATTTAACAAGGCTAAACCTCTAAATTACCTTTTTTACTGAAAGACAAATAAGCACATTCTCACATTCAAAGACTGACACTCCATATTATCACCAGCATGTCTATCATACTTTTGCATTGTAGCAAATCATCATTCATTTGAAATCCTCCGAGTGCACCTGTGCATCTACTAAAAAGCCTTTTCATACATTTTGTGTGACTGTAGTAAAAGTAAAACAACTTTACATTTGTTGTTAAAGTACGTGTTCACGCGATGTTTCACAGGAACATATACTGTATGTGTGTAGTTACCAGAGTTGGGTAGTAACGAGTTACATTTACTCCGTTACATTTACTTGAGTAAGTTTTGGGAAATGTTGTACTTTTAGGAGTAGTTTTGAATGACTATACTTTTTACTTTTACTTGAGTAGATTTGTGAAGAAGAAACTGTTCCTCTTACTCCGCTACATTAGGCCATGTTGAGCTGTTACTTTTCTTTTATCCCTTTTATCCACGTACGCGTCAATCTCATGACATCACTGGTGATTCTTTGGGAAAAATGTTTGTTTTTGCATGTTTTGTCACATTTACACAGACTCAAACACACACAGAGTTTCTATGAGTTCATGTTTGTTCTAGTTCTGCCTGGTTAAAAAAGAAAAGTACAAAGGCTTGAAATTTTGTGCTACTTGTGCTTAATTTATTTTTTTATTCTGTTATTATTAGGGCCCGAGCACCTTCAGTGCGAAGGCCCTATTGTATCTGTAGGAATTCTTCGCGTTATTATTATTAGGGCCCGAGCACTTGCAGTGCGAAGGCCCTATTGTATTTGCAGGAATTTTTATTATTATTATTATTAGGGCCCGAGCACCTTCAGTGCGAAGGCCCTATTGTATTTGCAGGAATTTTTATTATTATTAGGGCCCGAGCACCTTCAGTGCGAAGGCCCTATTGTATTTGCAGGAATTTTTATTATTATTATTATTATTATTTTCCTGACAAAGTGAAGGCCTTTTTGCCCCCCTTAACATGCCCAAAAAGTCACCAAATTTTGCACCCTAGTCAGGCCTGGCGAAAAATTTGATATTTAAAGGTTTGCATTAATGGGCGTGGCAAAATGGCTCAACAGCGCCCCCCGGAAAACTTTGTGCCTCAAGCCCCACGATACGGTTTGACGTACATGCACGAAAATCAGTACACACCTGTATCATGGGACAACTTAAACAAAAGTCTCTTGGGGTCATGCCCGAAACCGAACAGGATGTCGGCCATTTTGAATTAGTCGTGTCATTTTGGCGAAATTTATGCCATTCCTTCGAAAGTTAATTCAGCCCGAACCGTAACGTGCCCCCAAGTGTGTTATACATCAAAATGTGCGTCTTCATCCTGCGACAACACGCATTACTTTTCTCTTTCAAAAGCGTTACCGTGGCGGTGCTAGACGCCAAAAAGCGCGCCCACCCTTCATCTGATTGGTTCGACAGAAAAAACTTTGTGCCTCAAGCCCCATAATACGGTTTGACGTACATGAACGAAAATCGGTACACACCTGTATCATGTCGCAACTAAAAGAAAAGTCTCTTGGCGCCATGGCCGAAACCGAACAGGAAGTCGGCCATTTTGAACATTCTGAATTAATTGCGTAATTTTGGAGCAATATATGCCATTCCTTCGAGAGTTAATTCAGCCCGAACCGTATCGTGAACCCAGATGTGTTATACATCAAAATGTGCGTCTCCATCCTGCGACTACACGCATTACTTTTCTCTTTCGAAAGTGTTACCGTGGCGACGCTAGACGCCAACAAGCGCACCCCCCCTTCATCTGATTGGTCCATATTTGATAGTTCCCCAAAAGGCACCAAATTTGGCATGCAAGCCAGGCCTGGTGATAAATTTGATATTTCATGGTTTGCATTAATGGGCGTGGCAAAATGGCTCAACAGCGCCCCCCAGAAAACTTTGTGCCTCAAGCCCCACAATACGGTTAGACGTACATGCACGAAAATCGCTACACACCTGTATCATGGCACAACTTAAAGAAAAGTCTCTTGGAGCCATGGCCGAAACCAAACAGGATGTCGGCTATTTTGAATAAATTGTGTCATTTTGGCGAAATTTATGCCATTCCTTCGGCAGTTAATTCAGCCCGAACCGTAACGTGCACCCAAGTGTGTTATACATCAAAATGTGCGTCTACATCCTGCGACACCACGCATTACTTTTCTCTTTCAAAAGTGTTACCGTGGCGACGCTAGACGCCAAAAGGCGCACCCCCCTTCAGGTGATTGGTCCATATTTGATAGTTCTCCAAAAGTCACCAAATTTTGCATGCAAGCCAGACTTGGCGATAAATTTGATATTTCATGGTTTGCATTAATGGGCGTGGCCTAACGGCTCAACAGCGCCCCCTAGAATACTTTTCTCTGCCATAACTTTTGAATGGTTTGACATAGGAAGTCGTGGGTGGTGTCATGGGACTCTGTAATGAGTCCTTGAGCTCCGTTGGCCTTAATTAGCCCCGCCCCTTCTTCTGATTGGTTGTCCCTTTTTTCTGTTATAACTTTTTAATGGTTTGACTCCCGCTTCCTGATTCAAACGTCTGCCGCCCCCGCCCCCCGACCAATCAGTGGCGAGTAGGGTGATGACGGCCCCGCCCCCCGACCAATCAGTGGCGAGTAGGGTGATGACGGCCCCGCCCCCCGACCAATCAGCTGTTGTAATGTGGTGACGTTAGAAACAGTCCCGTGCTCAGCCCGGTTAGAACCTCGGTTGAATGGTTACAGAAAAAGTAATAATAAAATAGTAGTGTTTTACTAATATTTATACCTTACAAATATTTAAAAAATTAGGAAAAAAAAGTTCTAGACATAATATCGCTATCTTGGTCTGTCCTAAGCCAGTAAGTCACAGTGATGTATTAGCTGAGATATAGCTCAACCAGATCATTGCGGTCTTTGGAGCCGGTGGTTGGGAGTTCGAGCCTTGCAGGATGCTGAAATTTTTGTAAGCAAATTTTGTGTTTTTTTTACATCAAGATGTGCGTCTCTTTCCTGCGACAACGCACATTACTTTTCTCTTTCAAAAGTGTTACCGTGGCGACGCTAGACGTGAAAAAGCGCTCGTCCCCTTCATCTGATTGGTCCATATTTGATAGTTCTCCAAAAGTAATCAAATTTTGCATGCAAGTCAGACTTGGCGATACATTTGATATTTCATGGTTTGCATTAATGGGCGTGGCCTAACGGCTCAACAGCGCCCCCTAGAATACTTTTATCTGCCATAACTTTTGAATGGTTTGACATAGGAAGTTGTGGGTGGTGTCATGGGACTCAGTATTGAGTCCTTGACCTTCATTGGCCTGAACTAGCCCCGCCCCTTCCTCTGATTGGTTGTTCCTTTTTTCTGCTATAACTTTTGAATGGGTTGACATAGAGAGTCGTGGGTGGTGTCATTTCTGATATGCTTATGGGGGGCGGTGGACGTGAGTGCGAGGGCCCGTTCATCGCTGCTTGCAGCTTTAATTATTATTATTATTATTATTATTATTTTCCTGACAAAGTGAAGGCCTTTTTGCCCCCCTTAACATGCCCAAAAAGTCACCAAATTTTGCACCCTAGTCAGGCCTGGCGAAAAATTTGATATTTAAAGGTTTGCATTAATGGGCGTGGCAAAATGGCTCAACAGCGCCCCCCGGAAAACTTTGTGCCTCAAGCCCCACGATACGGTTTGACGTACATGCACGAAAATCAGTACACACCTGTATCATGGGACAACTTAAAGAAAAGTCTCTTGGGGTCATGCCCGAAACCGAACAGGATGTCGGCCATTTTGAATTAGTCGTGTCATTTTGGCGAAATTTATGCCATTCCTTCGAAAGTTAATTCAGCCCGAACCGTAACGTGCCCCCAAGTGTGTTATACATCAAAATGTGCGTCTCCATCCTGCGACAACACGCATTACTTTTCTCTTTCAAAAGCGTTACCGTGGCGGCGCTAGACGCCAAAAAGCGCGCCCACCCTTCATCTGATTGGTTCGACAGAAAAAACTTTGTGCCTCAAGCCCCATAATACGGTTTGACGTACATGAACGAAAATCGGTACACACCTGTATCATGTCGCAACTAAAAGAAAAGTCTCTTGGCGCCATGGCCGAAACCGAACAGGAAGTCGGCCATTTTGAACATTCTGAATTAATTGCGTAATTTTGGAGCAATATGAGCCATTCCTTCGAGAGTTAATTCAGCCCGAACCGTATCGTGAACCCAGATGTGTTATACATCAAAATGTGCGTCTCCATCCTGCGACTACACGCATTACTTTTCTCTTTCGAAAGTGTTACCGTGGCGATGCTAGACGCCAACAAGCGCACCCCCCCTTCATCTGATTGGTCCATATTTGATAGTTCCCCAAAAGGCACCAAATTTGGCATGCAAGCCAGGCCTGGCGATAAATTTGATATTTCATGGTTTGCATTAATGGGCGTGGCAGAATGGCTCAACAGCGCCCCCCGGAAAACTTTGTGCCTCAAGCCCCACAATACGGTTTGACGTACATGCACGAAAATCGGTACACACCTGTATCATGTCGCAACTTAAAGAAAAGTCTCTTGGAGCCATGGCCGAAACCGAACAGGAAGTCGGCCATTTTGAATTAATTGTGTCATTTTGGCGCAGTTTATGCCATTCCTTCGGCAGTTAATTCAGCCCGAACCGTAACGTGCACCCAGGTGTGTTATACACCAAAATGTGCGTCTCCATCGTGCGACTACACGCATTACTTTTCTCTTTCAAAAGTGTTACCGTGGCGACACTTGACGCGAAAAAGCGCACCCACCCTTCATCTGATTGGTCCATATTTGATAGTTCTCCAAAAGTCACCAAAATTTGCATGCAAGCCAGGCCTGGCGATAAATGTGATATTTCATGGTTTGCATTAATGGGCGTGGCCTAACGGCTCAACAGCGCCCCCTACAATACTTTTCTCTGCCATAACTTTTGAATGGTTTCACATAGAGAGTCGTGTGTGGTGTCATGGGACTCTGTAATGAGTCCTTAAGCTTCGTTGGCCTTAATTAGCCCCGCCCCTTCTTCTGATTGGTTGTCCCGATTTTCTGCTATAACTTTTGAATGGTTTGACATAGAGAGTCGTGGGTGGTGTCATCAGATTCTTTATGGAGTCCTTGACCTTCATTGGCCTGAATTAGCCCCGCCCCTTCTTCTGATTGGTTGTCCTTTTTTTATAATAAAATTGCCGCGAGCCGCCAGTCGCTCTCGCGCTGACTCCCGCTTCCTGATTCAAACGTCTGCCGGCCCCGCCCCCTGACCAATCAGTGGCGAGTAGGGTGATGACGGCCCCGCCCCCCGACCAATCAGTGGCGAGTAGGGTGATGACGGCCCCGCCCCCGACCAATCAGTGGCGAGTAGGGTGATGACGGCCCCGCCCCCCGACCAATCAGTGGCGAGTAGGGTGATGACGGCCCCGCCCCCGACCAATCAGTGGCGAGTAGGGTGATGACGGCCCCGCCCCCCGACCAATCAGTGGCGAGTAGGGTGATGACGGCCCCGCCCCCCGACCAATCAGTGGCGAGTAGGGTGATGACGGCCCCGCCCCCCGACCAATCAGCTCCCTGTAATGTGGTGACCTCAGAAATATTCCCGGCTCAGCCCGGTTACAACCTTGGCAGAATGGTTACAGAAAAAGTAATAATTAAAATAGTAGGGTTTTACTAATATTTATAACTTACAAATATTTAAAAAATTAGGAAAAAAAAGTTCCAGACAATTTATCGCTATGTTGGTCTGTCCTAAGCCAGTAGGTCAAATGAAAGGAATAGCTGAGACTTAGCTCAGCCAGATTATTGCGGTCTTTGCTGCCAGAGGTCGAGAGTTCAAGGCTGGCAAAATGCCAAAATTTTTGTCAGCAATTTTTGTGTTTTTTTTACATCAAAATGTTCGTCTCTGTCCTGTGACGACGCACATTACTTTTCACTTTCAAAAGTGTTACTGTGGCGACGCTAGACGCGAAAAAGCGCTCGTCCCCTTCATCTGATTGGTCCATATTTGATAGTTCTCCAAAAGTCACCAAATTTTGCATGCAAGCCAGGCCTGGCGATAGGCTACATTTGATATTTCATGATTTGCATTAATGGGCGTGGCCTAACGGCTCAACAGCGCCCCCTAGAATACTTTTCTCTGCCATAACTTTTGAATGGTTTGACATAGAGAGTCGTGGGTGGTGTCATGGGACTCGGTATTGAGTCCTTAACCTTCATTGGCCTGAATTAGCCCTGCCCCTTCTTCTGATTGGTTGTCCCGATTTTCTGCCATAACTTTTGAATGGTTTGACATAGAGAATCGTGGGTGGTGTCATCAGACTCTGTATGGAGTCCTTAACCTTCATTGGCCTGAATTAGCCCCTTCTTCTGATTGGTTGTTCATTTTTTCTGCTATAACTTTTGAATGGTTTGACATAGAGAGTCGTGGGTGGTGTCATTTCTGATATGCTTATGGGGGGCGGTGGACGTGAGTGCGAGGGCCCGTTCATCGCTGCTTGCAGCTTTAATTATTATTATTATTATTTTCCTGACAAAGTGAAGGCCTTTTTGCCCCCCTTAACATGCCCAAAAAGTCACCAAATTTTGCATCTAAGCCAGGCCTGGCGAAAAATTTGATATTTAATGGTTTGCATTAATGGGCGTGGCAAAATGGCTCAACAGCGCCCCCTTGAAAACTTTGTGCCTCAAGCCCCACGATACGGTTTGACGTACATGCACGAAAGTCGGTACACACCTGTATCATGGGACAACTTAAAGAAAAGTCTCTTGGCGTCATGCCCGAAACCGAACAGGAAGTCGGCCATTTTGAATTAGTCGCGTCATTTTGGCGAAATTTATGCCATTCCTTCGAAAGTTAATTCAGCCCGAACCGTAACGTGCACCCAGGTGTGTTATACATCAAAATGTGCGTCTCCCTCCTGCGACCACCCGCATTACTTTTCTCTTTCAAAAGCGTTACTGTGGCGACGCTAGACGCCAAAAAGCGCGCCCACCCTTCATCTGGTTGGTTCAGACAGAAAAAACTTTGCGCCTCAAGCCCCATAATACGGTTTGACGTACATGAACGAAAGTTGGCACACTCCTGTATCATGTCGCAACTAAAAGAAAAGTCTCTTGGCGCCATGGCCGAAACCGAACAGGAAGTCGACCATTATGAACATTCTGAATTAATTGCGTAATTTTGGAGCAATATATGCCATTCCTTCGAGAGTTAATTCAGCTCGAACCGTATCGTGAACCCAGATGTGTTATACATCAAAATGTGCGTCTCCATCCTGCGACTACACGCATTACTTTTCTCTTTCCAAAGTGTTACCGTGGCGACGCTAGACGCCAACAAGCGCACCCCCCCTTCATCTGATTGGTCCATATTTGATAGTTCCCCAAAAGGCACCAAATTTTGCACCCAAGCCAGGCCTGGTGAAAAATTTGGTATTTAATGGTTTGCATTAATGGGCGTGGAAAAATGGCTCAACAGCGCCCCCTTGAAAACTTTGTGCCTCAAGCCCCACAATACGGTTTGACGTACATGCACGAAAATCGCTACACACCTGTATCATGGCACAACTTAAAGAAAAGTCTCTTGGCGCCATGGCCGAAACCGAACAGGAAGTCGGCCATTTTGAACATTCTGAATTAATTGCGTAATTTTGGAGCAATATATGCCATTCCTTCGAGAGTTAATTCAGCCCGAACCGTATCGTGAACCCAGATGTGTTATACATCAAAATGTGCGTCTCCATCCTGCGACTACACGCATTACTTTTCTCTTTCGAAAGTGTTACCGTGGCGATGCTAGACGCAAACAAGCGCACCCCCCCTTCATCTGATTGGTCCATATTTGATAGTTCCCCAAAAGGCACCAAATTTGGCATGCAAGCCAGGCCTGGCGATAAATTTGATATTTCATGGTTTGCATTAATGGGCGTGGCAAAATGGCTCAACAGCGCCCCCCGGAAAACTTTGTGCCTCAAGCCCCACAATACGGTTTGACGTACATGCACGAAAATCGGTACACACCTGTATCATGTCGCAACTTAAAGAAAAGTCTCTTGGAGCCATGGCCGAAACCGAACAGGAAGTCAGCCATTTTGAATTAATTGTGTAATTTTGGCACAATTTATGCCATTCCTTCGGCAGTTAATTCAGCCCGAACCGTAACGTGCACCCAGGTGTGTTATACACCAAAATGTGCGTCTCCATCGTGCGACACCACGCATTACTTTTCTCTTTCAAAAGTGTTACCGTGGCGACGCTAGACGCGAAAAAGCGCACCCACCCTTCATCTGATTGGTCCATATTTGATAGTTCTCCAAAAGTCACCAAAATTTGCATGCAAGCCAGGCCTGGCGATAAATGTGATATTTCATGGTTTGCATTAATGGGCGTGGCCTAACGGCTCAACAGCGCCCCCTAGAATACTTTTCTCTGCCATAACTTTTGAATGGTTTCACATAGAGAGTCGTGGGTGGTGTCATGGGACTCTGTAATGAGTCCTTAAGCTTCGTTGGCCTTAATTAGCCCCGCCCCTTCTTCTGATTGGTTGTCCCGATTTTCTGCTATAACTTTTGAATGGTTTGACATAGAGAGTCGTGGGTGGTGTCATCAGATTCTTTATGGAGTCCTTGAACTTCATTGGCCTGAATTAGCCCCGCCCCTTCTTCTGATTGGTTGTCCTTTTTTTATAATAAAATTGCCGCGAGCCGCCAGTCGCTCTCGCGCTGACTCCCGCTTCCTGATTCAAACGTCTGCCGGCCCCGCCCCCTGACCAATCAGTGGCGAGTAGGGTGATGGCGGCCCCGCCCCCCGACCAATCAGTGGCGAGTAGGGTGATGACGGCCCCGCCCCCCGACCAATCAGTGGCGAGTAGGGTGTTGACGGCCCCGCCCCCCGACCAATCAGCTCCCTGTAATGTGGTGACTTCAGAAATATTCCCGGCTCAGCCCGGTTACAACCTTGGCAGAATGGTTACAGAAAAAGTAATAATTTAAATAGTAGGGTTTTACTAATATTTATAACTTACAAATATTTAAAAAATTAGGAAAAAAAAGTTCCAGACATTTTATCGCTATGTTGGTCTGTCCTAACCCAGTAGGTCAAATAAGAGGAATAGCTGAGACTTAGCTCAGCCAGATTATTGCGGTCTTTGCTGCCAGAGGTCGAGAGTTCAAGCCTGGCTTGATATGCCAAAATTTTTGTCAGCAATTTTTGTGTTTTTTTTACATCAAAATGTTCGTCTCTGTCCTGTGACGACGCACATTACTTTTCTCTTTCCCCTTCTTCTGATTGGTTGTCCCGATTTTCTGCCATAACTTTTGAATTTGAGTGGAGTTTGCGCGCGCAGCTCCCGCGGGGGGAGGGGCTGATGTTCAGCGCGGCCGCCATCTTGGTCGAGGCGCCGCATTGACTGCCTGAGAACGTCGGGCGTGGCCGCCATCTTGGATCGGTATCGCTTTAACTCTAGAGCGTTCACTTCTATTGTGGAAGGAGGTGTCTGCATAAGTAAAATAACTATAACTCACTTGATTTTCAACCGATTTTCACGCGGTTTGCTTTGTTACAAACGGCAGACATGTAGCTATGATACAGGATGCTTGATGTACGTTAAATATGCAAGCTTTCATGCTAAAATACGTTCTGCAGGTAGTCACACTTCAGGTATACACACACACACACATATATATGTATATATATATATATATATATATATATATATATATATATATATATATATATATATATATATATATATATATATACACACACACACACACACACACACACACACACACACAATATACACAATACAAAATACAGTATAGCATATTAATGAATGTATTAATATATTTGAATAACAGACATAACAAGCTTAAAAACAAAAAACATAACGGATGACAGCATAGAATTGTCATAATGGAGAAAAAAAAGAAACATTTGGAAGGAGTGTGTGTGTGAGGAATTGTATATTAGTGTTATAAATTGAAATTATATAATAATGCAATCGCTATGATATATAATTTTACAATATAATACAGTCAAAAATATATGAAATGAAGCAACATACAATGCAATAATACAATATGCTATATTACTGGGTACGCTAATATGAAATAACAACATGTAATATAATATGGTATAATAGATTAATATAATATCATACATTCTGGACCATGAGATACAGCTGTACTGTATGATCGTCGTTCATTTGAGTGATCTGATTTTTTTTTTCATGGTTTGCATTAATGGGCGTGTCCTCACGGCTCAACAGCGCCCCCTAGAATACTTTTTTCTGCCATAACTTTTGAAAG
Organism: Cololabis saira; assembly: GCF_033807715.1. Taxonomy (NCBI): domain Eukaryota; kingdom Metazoa; phylum Chordata; class Actinopteri; order Beloniformes; family Belonidae; genus Cololabis; species Cololabis saira. Next base: position 42,471,818 of record NC_084594.1, read on the forward strand.
GTTTGACATAGAGAGTCGTGGGTGGTGTCATGGGACTCGGCATTGAGTCCTTGACCATAATTGGTGACAATTAGCCCAGTCCCTTTTTCTGATTGGTTGTCCCTATTTTCTGCTATAACTTTTGAATGTTTTGACATAGAGAGTCGTGGGTGGTGTCATCAGACTCTGTATGGAGTCCTTGACCTTCATTGGCCTGAATTAGCCCCGCCCCTTCTTCTGATTGGTTGTTCCTTTTTTCTGCTATAACTTTTGAATGGTTTGACATAGAGAGTCGTGGGTGGTGTCATTTCTGATATGCTTATGGGGGCGGTGGACGTGAGTGCGAGGGCCCGTTCATCGCTGCTTGCAGCTTTAATTCTTATTATTTTTCTGACGAAAGGAGGGCCTTTTTGCCCCCCTAAACGTGCCCAAAAAGTCACCAAATTTTGCACCCAAGCCAGGCCTGGCGAAAAATTTGATATTTAATGGTTTGCATTAATGGGCGTGGCAAAATGGCTCAACAGCGCCCCCTTGAAAACTTTGTGCCTCAAGCCCCACGATACGGTTTGACGTACATGCACGAAAATCGGTACACGCCTGTATCATGACGTAACTTAAAGAAAAGTCTCTTGGCGTCATGCCCGAAACCGAACAGGATGTCGGCCATTTTGAATTAGTCGTGTCATTTTGGCGAAATTTATGCCATTCCTTCGGCAGTTAATACGGCCCGAACCGTAACGAGCACCGAGGTGTGTTATACATCAAAATGTGCGTCTCCATCCTCCGACACCACGCATTACTTTTCTCTCTCAAACGCGTTACCGTGGCGACGCTAGACGCCAAAAAGCGCGCCCACCCTTCATCTGATTGGTTCAGACAGAAAAAACTTTGCGCCTCAAGCCCCATAATACGGTTTGACGTACATGAACGAAAGTCGGTACACACCTGTATCATGTTGCAACTTACAGAAAAGTCTCTTGGCTCCATGGTCGAAACCGAACAGGAAGTCGGCCATTTTGAACATTCTGAATGAATCACGTAATTTTGGAGCAATATATGCCATTCCTTCGAGAATTAATACGGCCCGAACCGTATCATGAACCCAGATGTGTTATACATCAAAATGTGCGTCTCTATCCTGCGACTACGCGCATTACTTTTCTCTTTCAAAAGTGTTACCGTGGCGACGCTAGACGCCAACAAGCGTGCCCCCCCTTCATCTGATTGGTCCATCTTTGATAGTTCCCCAAAAGGCACCAAATTTGGCATGCAAGCCATGCCTGGCGATAAATTTGATATTTCATGGTTTGCATTAATGGGCGTGGCAAAATGGCTGAACAGCGCCCCCCGGAAAACTTTGTGCCTCAAGCCCCACGATACGGTTTGACGTACATGCACGAAAATCGCTACACACGTGTAGCATGGCACAACTTAAAGAAAAGTCTCTTGGAGCCATGGCCGAAACCGAACAGGAAGTCGGCCATTTTGAATTAATTGTGTAATTTTGGCGAAATTTATGCCATTCCTTCGGCAATTAATACGGCCCGAACCGTAACGTGCACCCAGGTGTGTTATACATCAAAATGTGCGTCTCCATCCTGCGACACCACGCATTACTTTTCTCTTTCAAAAGTGTTACCATGGCGACGCTAGACGCCAAAAGGCACGCCCCCCCTTCATCTGATTGGTCCATATTTGATTTCACCAAATTTTGCATGCAAGCCAGGCCTGGCGATACATTTGATATTTCATGGTTTGCATTAATGGGCGTGGCCTAACGGCTCAACAGCGCCCCCTAGAATACTTTTCTCTGCCATAACTTTTGAATGGTTTCACATAGGGAGTCCTGGGTGGTGTCATCACATTATTTATGGAGTCCTTGACCTTCATTGGCATGAATTAGCCCCGCCCCTTCTTCTGATTGGTTGTCCCGATTTTCTGCTATAACTTTGGAATGGTTTGACATAGAGAGTCGTGGGTGGTGTCATTAGATTCTGTATGGAGTCCTTGACCTTCATTGGCCTGAATTAGCCCCGCCCCTTCTTCTGATTGGTTGTCCCTTTTTTCTGCTATAACTTTTGAATGGTTTGACATAGGAAGTCGTGGGTGGTGTCGTTTCTGATATGCTTATGGGGGCGGTGGCCGTGAGTGCGAGGGCCCGTTCATCGCTGCTTGCAGCTTTAATTATTATTATTATTATTTTTCTGACGAAAGGAGGGCCTTTTTGCCCCCCTAAACGTGCCCAAAAAGTCACCAAATTTTGCACCCTAGTCAGGCCTGGCGAAAAATTTGATATTTAATGGTTTGCATTAATGGGCGTGGCAAAATGGCTCAACAGCGCCCCCTTGAAAACTTTGTGCCTCAAGCCCCACGATACGGTTTGACGTACATGCACGAAAATCGGTACACACCTGTATCATGGCGCAACTGAAAGAAAAGTCTCTTGGCGTCATGCCCGAAACCGAACAGGAAGTCGGCCATTTTGAATTAGTCGTGTCATTTTGGCGAAATTTATGCCATTCCTTCGAAAGTTAATTCAGCCCGAACCGTAACGTGCCCCCAAGTGTGTTATACATCAAAATGTGCGTCTCCATCCTGCGACAACACGCATTACTTTTCTCTTTCAAAAGCGTTACCGTGGCGGCGCTAGACGCCAAAAAGCGCGCCCACCCTTCATCTGATTGGTTCGACAGAAAAAACTTTGTGCCTCAAGCCCCATAATACGGTTTGACGTACATGAATGAAAATCGGTACACTCCTGTATTATGTCGCAACTAAAAGAAAAGTCTCTTGGCGCCATGGCCGAAACCGAACAGGAAGTCGGCCATTTTGAACATTCTGAATTAATTGCGTAATTTTGGAGCAATATATGCCATTCCTTCGAGAGTTAATTCAGCCCGAACCGTATCGTGAACCCAGATGTGTTATACATCAAAATGTGCGTCTCCATCCTGCGACTACACGCATTACTTTTCTCTTTGAAAAGTGTTACCGTGGCGACGCTAGACACCAACAAGCGCACCCCCCCTTCATCTGATTGGTCCATATTTGATAGTTCCCCAAAAGGCACCAAATTTGGCACGCAAGCCAGGCCTGGAGATAAATTTGATATTTCATGGTTTGCATTAATGGGCGTGGCAAAATGGCTCAACAGCGCCCCCCGGAAAACTTTGTGCCTCAAGCCCCACAATACGGTTTGACGTACATGCACGAGAATCGCTACACACCTGTATCATGGCACAACTTAAAGAAAAGTCTCTTGGAGCCATGGCCGAAACCGAACAGGATGTCGGCCATTTTGAATAAATTGTGTAATTTTGGCGAAATTTATGCCATTCCTTTGGCAGTTAATTCAGCCCGAACCGTAACGTGCACCCAGGTGTGTTATACATCAAAATGTGCATCTACATCCTGCGACACCACGCATTACTTTTCTCTTTCAAAAGTGTTACCGTGGCGACGCTAGACGCCAAAAGGCGCGCCCCCCCCTTCATGTGATTGGTCCATATTTGATAGTTCTCCAAAAGTCACCAAATTTTGCATGCAAGACAGACTTGGCGATAAATTTGATATTTCTTGGTTTGCATTAATGGGCGTGGCCTAACGGCTCAACAGCCCCCCCTAGAATACTTTTATCTGCCATAACTTTTGAATGGTTTGACATAGGAAGTCGTGGGTGGTGTCATGGGATTCTGTAATGAGTCCTTAAGCTTAGTTGGCCTTAATTAGCCCCGCCCCTTCTTCTGATTGGTTGTCCCGATTTTCTGCTATAACTTTTGAATGGTTTGACATAGAGAGTCGTGGGTGGTGTCATCAGATTCTTTATGGAGTCCTTGAACTTCATTGGCCTGAATTAGCCCCGCCCCTTCTTCTGATTGGTTGTCCTTTTTTTATAATAAAATTGCCGCGAGCCGCCAGTCGCTCTCGCGCTGACTCCCGCTTCCTGATTCAAACGTCTGCCGGCCCCGCCCCCTGACCAATCAGTGGCGAGTAGGGTGATGGCGGCCCCGCCCCCCGACCAATCAGTGGCGAGTAGGGTGATGACGGCCCCGCCCCCCGACCAATCAGTGGCGAGTAGGGTGATGACGGCCCCGCCCCCCGACCAATCAGCTCCCTGTAATGTGGTGACTTCAGAAATATTCCCGGCTCAGCCCGGTTACAACCTTGGCAGAATGGTTACAAAAAAAGTAATAATTTAAATAGTAGGGTTTTACTAATATTTATAACTTACAAATATTTAAAAAATTAGGAAAAAAAAGTTCCAGACATTTTATCGCTATGTTGGTCTGTCCTAACCCAGTAGGTCAAATAAAAGGAATAGCTGAGACTTAGCTCAGCCAGATTATTGCGGTCTTTGCTGCCAGAGGTCGAGAGTTCAAGCCTGGCTTGATATGCCAAAATTTTTGTCAGCAATTTTTGTGTTTTTTTTACATCAAAATGTTCGTCTCTGTCCTGTGACGACGCACATTACTTTTCTCTTTCCCCTTCTTCTGATTGGTTGTCCCGATTTTCTGCCATAACTTTTGAATTTGAGTGGAGTTTGCGCGCGCAGCTCCCGCGGGGGGAGGGGCTGATGTTCAGCGCGGCCGCCATCTTGGTCGAGGCGCCGCATTGACTGCCTGAGAACGTCGGGCGTGGCCGCCATCTTGGATCGGTATCGCTTTAACTCTAGAGCGTTCACTTCTATTGTGGAAGGAGGTGTCTGCATAAGTAAAATAACTATAACTCACTTGATTTTCAACCGATTTTCACGCGGTTTGCTTTGTTACAAACGGCAGACATGTAGCTATGATACAGGATGCTTGATGTACGTTAAATATGCAAGCTTTCATGCTAAAATACGTTCTGCAGGTAGTCACACTTCAGGTATACACACACACACACACACACACACACACACACACACACTATATATATATATATATATATATATATATATATATATATATATATATATATATATACACACACACACACACACACAATATACACAATACAAAATACAGTATAGCATATTAATGAATGTATTAATATATTTGAATAACAGACATAACAAGCTTAAAAACAAAAAACATAACGGATGACAGCATACAATTGTCATAATGGAGAAAAAAAAGAAACATTTGGAAGGAGTGTGTGTGTGAGGAATTGTATATTAGTGTTATAAATTGAAATTATATAATAATGCAATCGCTATGATATATCATTTTACAATATAATACAGTCAAAAATATATGAAATGAAGCAACATACAATGCAATAATACAATATGCTATATTACTGGGTACGCTAATATGAAATAACAACATGTAATATAATATGGTATAATAGATTAATATAATATCATACATTCTGGACCATGAGATACAGCTGTACTGTATGATCGTCGTTCATTTGAGTGATCTGATTTTTTTTTTTCATGGTTTGCATTAATGGGCGTGTCCTCACGGCTCAACAGCGCCCCCTAGAATACTTTTTTCTGCCATAACTTTTGAAAGGTTTGACATAGAGAGTCGTGGGTGGTGTCATGGGACTCGGCATTGAGTCCTTGACCATAATTGGTGACAATTAGCCCAGTCCCTTTTTCTGATTGGTTGTCCCTATTTTCTGCTATAACTTTTGAATGTTTTGACATAGAGAGTCGTGGGTGGTGTCATGGGACTCTGTAATGAGTCCTTGATCTTCTTTGCCCTGAATTAGCCCTGCCCCTTCTTCTGACTGGTCGTCCCTTTTTTCTGCTATAACTTTTGAAGGGTTTGACATAGGAAGTCGTGGGTGGTGTCATTTCTGATATGCTTATGGGGGGCGGTTGACGTGAGTGCGAGGGCCCGTTCATTGCTGCTTGCAGCTTTAATTTTATTTATTTTATTATTTATTAAAGTACTTGAATTTACTTTAAGATTATTTTAATTTAAGCTATTTTTTTTAATAATTAGGGCCCGAGCACTTGCAGTGCGAAGGCCCTATTGTAATTGCAGGAATTATTAGGGCCCGAGCACCTTCAGTGCGAAGGCCCTATTGTATCTGTAGGAATTTTTTTTCTTTTTCTTTTTCTTTTTCTTCTGACGAAAGGAGGGCCTTTTTTCCCCCCTAAACGTGCCCAAAAAGTCACCAAATTTTGCATGCAAGTCAGGCCTGGCGAAAAATTTGATATTTAATGGTTTGCATTAATGGGCGTGGCAAAATGGCTCAACAGCGCCCCCTAGAAAACTTTGTGCCTCAAGCCCCACGATACGGTTTGACGTACATGCACGAAAATCGGTACACACCCGTATCAGTACACAACTTAAAGAAAAGTCTCTTGGCGCCATGGCCGAAACCGAACAGGAAGTCGGCCATTTTGAATTAATCGTGTCACTTTGGCGAGATTTATGCCATTCCTTCGGCAGTTAATACGGCCCGAACCGTAACGTGCACCCAGGTGTGTTATACATCAAAATGTGCGTCTCCATCCTCCGACACCACGCATTACTTTTCTCTTTCAAAAGCGTTACCGTGGCGACGATAGACGCCAAAAAGCGCGCCCACCCTTCATCTGGTTGGTTCAAACCGAAAAAACTTTGCGCCTCAAGCCCCAGAATACGGTTTGACGTACATGGACGAAAATCGGTACACTCCTGTATCATGTCGCATCTAAAAGAAAAGTCTCTTGGCTCCATGGCCGAAACCCAACAGGAAGTCGGCCATTTTAAACATTCTGAATTAATCGCGTAATTTTGGAGCAATATATGCCATTCCTTCGAGAATTAATACGGCCCGAACCGTATCGTGAACCCAGATATGTTATACATCAAAATGTGCGTCTCCATCCTGCGACTACGCGCATTACTTTTCTCTTTCAAAAGTGTTACCGTGGCGACGCTAGACGGCAAAAAGCGCGCCCCCCTTCATCTGATTGGTCCATATTTGATAGTTCCCCAAAAGGCACCAAATTTTGCATGCAAGGCAGGCCTGGCGATAAATTTGATATTTCATGGTTTGTATTAATGGACGTGGCAAAATGGTTCAACAGCGCCTCCTAGAAAACTTTGTGCCTCAAGCCCCACAATACGGTTTGACGTACATGCATGAAAATCGGTACACACCTGCATCATGTTGCAACTTAAAGAAAAGTCTCTTGGAGCCATGGCCAAAACCGAACAGGAAGTCGGCCATTTTTAATTTATTGTGTAATTTTGGAGCAATTTATGCCATTCCTTCGAGAATTAATACGGCCCGAGCCGTAACGTGCACCCAGGTGTGTTATACATCAAAATGTGTGTCTCTATCCTGCGACTACGCGCATTACTTTTCTCTTTCAAAAGCGTTACCGTGGCGACGCTAGACGGCAAAAAGCGCGCGTCCCCTTCATCTGATTGGTCCATATTTGATAGTTCTCCAAAAGTCACCAAGTTTTACATGCAAGCCAGGACTGGTGATAAATTTGATATTTCATGGTTTGCATTAATGGGCGTGGCCTAACGGCTCAACAGCGCCCCCTAGAATACTTTTCTCTGCCATAACTTTTGAATGGTTTGACATAAAGAGTCGTGGGTGGTGTCATGGGACTCAGTATTGAGTCCTTGACCATAATTGGTGAAAATTAGCCCCGCCCCTTCTTCTGATTGGTTGTCCCTATTTCCTGCTATAACATTTGAATGTTTTGACATAGAGAGTCGTAGGTGGTGTCATGGGACTCTGTAATGAGTCCTTGACCTTCATTGGCCTGAATTAGCCCCGCCCCTTCTTCTGATTGGTTGTCCCCTTTTTCTGCTATAACTTTTGAATGGTTTGACATAGGAAGTCGTGGGTGGTGTCATTTCTGATATGCTTATGGGGGGCGGTGGCCGTGAGTGCGAGGGCCCGTTCATCGCTGCTTGCAGCTTTAATTCTTCTTCTTCTTCTTATTGTTCTGACAAAAGGAAGGCCTTTTTGCCCCCCTAAACGTGCCCAAAAAGTCACCAAATTCTGCATGCAAGTCAGGCCTGGCGAAAAATTTGATATTTAATGGTTTGCATTAATGGGCGTGGCAAAATGGCTCAACAGCGCCCCCTTGAAAACTTTGTGCCTCAAGCCCCACAATGCGGTTTGTCGTACATGCACGAAAATCGGTACACACCTGTATCATGGGACAACTTAAAGAAAAGTCTCTGGGCGTCATGTCGAGAAACCAAACAGGAAGTCGGCCATTTTGAATTAATCGTGTCACTTTGGCGCAATTTATGCCATTCCTTCGGCAGTTAATACGGCCCGAACCATAACGTGCCCCCAAGTGTGTTATACATCAAAATGTGCGTCTTCATCCTGCGACAACACGCATTACTTTTCTCTTTCAAAAGCGTTACCGTGGCGACGCTAGACGCCAAAAAGCGCGCCCACCCTTCATCTGGTTGGTTCAGACCGAAAAAACTTTGCGCCTCAAGCCCCAGAATACGGTGTGACGTACATGAACGAAAATCGGTACACACCTGTATCATGTCGCAACTTAAAGAAAAGTCTCATGGCGCCATGGCCGAAACCGTACAGGAAGTCGGCCATTTTGAACATTCTGAATTAATCACGTAATTTTGGAGCAATATATGCCATTCCTTCGAGAATTAATACGGCCCGAACCGTATCGTGAACCCAGATGTATTATACATCAAAATGTGCGTCTCCATCCTGCGACTACACGCATTACTTTTCTCTTTCAAAAGTGTTACCGTGGCGACGCTAGACGCCAAAAAGCACGCCCCCCCTTCATCTGATTGGTCCATATTTGATAGTTCCCCAAAAGGCACCAAAATTGGCACGCAAGCCAGGCCTGGCGATAAATTTGATATTTCATGGTTTGCATTAATGGGCGTGGCAAAATGGCTCAACAGCGCCCCCCGGAAAACTTTGTGCCTCAAGCCCCACAATACGGTTTGACGTACATGCACGAAAATCGCTACACACCTGTATCATAGCACAACTTAAAGAAAAGTCTCTTGGAGCCATGGCCGAAACCGAACAGGAAGTCGGCCATTTTGAAATCTGATTGGTCCATATTTGATAGTTCTCCAAAAGTCACCAAATTTGGCATGCAAGACAGACTTGGCGATAAATTTGATATTTCATGGTTTGCATTAATGGGCGTGGCCTAACGGCTCAACTGCGCCCCCTAGAATACTTTTCTCTGCCATAACTTTTGAATGGTTTGACATAGGAAGTCGTGGGTGGTGTCATGGGACTCTGTAATGAGTCCTTAAGCTTCGTTAGCCTTAATTAGCCCCGCCCCTTCTTCTGATTGGTTGTCCCGATTTTCTGCTATAACTTTGGAATGGTTTGACATAGAGAGTCGTGGATGGTGTCATCAGATTCTTTATGGAGCCCTTGACCTTCATTGGCTTAAATTAGCCCCGCCCCTTCTTCTGATTGGTTGTCCCTTTTTTCTGCTATAACTTTTGAATGGTTTGACATAGGAAGTCGTGGGTGATGTCATGGGACTCTGTAATGAGTCCTTAAGCTTCGTTGGCCTTAATTAGCCCCGCCCCTTCTTCTGATTGGTTGTCCCGATTTTCTGCTATAACTTTGGAATGGTTTGACATAGAGAGTCGTGGGTGGTGTCATCAGATTCTGTATGGATTCCTTGACCATCATTGGCTTGAATTAGCCCCGCCCCTTCTTCTGATTGGTTGTCCCTTTTTTCTGCTATAACTTTTCAATGGTTTGACATAGGAAGTCGTGGGTGGTGTCATTTCTGATACTTATGGGGGGCGGTGGCCGTGAGTGCGAGGGCCCGTTCATTGCTGCTTGCAGCTTTAATTTTAATTTATTTTCTTATTTTCTTTCTATTTTATTGATTTAATTTGCCTGAAGATGAGTATTTTGTACATTTGTCTGTTTGAATGGTTGTGTTAGAAAAATAAATCAGACGTTACTCAACAGTTACTCAGTAATTGAGTAGTTTTTTCACCAAGTACTTTTTTACTTTTACTCAAGTAATTATTTGGATGACTACTTATTACTTGTACTTGAGTCATATTATTCTGAAGTAACAGTACTTTTACTTGAGTACAATTTTTGGCTCCTCTACCCAACTCTGGTAGTTACACACACAAACAAAGCCCTGCAGCTGATCCTCCTCCCACCGGCCCAGCAGGGGCTGCTCATAGTCGTCCACTTCCATCAGCGTCGATAACATTCAAAATAAAACAGCTTGTGATATATCTCTGATTGATTTATCCTAGAAAAATGCATACATAAAATAAAAAAATAAGCTCTTGAGTTTCCTGCCTGACTCTGCTCATCTTCATCACAGTAACCTCATCAGCAAACTGTGGCTCTTTACATGATCAGTCTTCTTTGCATCCCTTCACGTACTTTGGTGTTTCCACAGTTATATCCAGTGTGCGATTTGTGAAAATTGTGGGGGGAATTGTGGGGATAATTTTTTGAGAACAGACTCTGTGTATTTTGGTTGTTATTACTTGTTAATAATTGCGATGTAAGGGTGCGGCAAATCACACCCTGGTTATATCCTTTATAGTCCTTTCCTCCTCCTCTGCAGGGCTACTCAGGTGTGTTCTACCCCTGTTAGGACGGTTTTCCTCACCAACAGGTCAGCCCATAAATGGATCAGGCTCTGGGCTCCTTCAGGTGCTTCCTAACACTAACTGTTTGGGTCTATTTGAATTTAAATTAACTGAAATTATTGGGATGCTTGTAATAAGAGTTTCTTTGTCATACATTTTCTCATGTTTCACATCATTTTCATCATGTTCAGGTACACCATTTTTCTATAATGTAATTTGTTTTGCATTTATGTATTTTCTTTATACTCTTTTAACTGACTTTCTGAATGACTTTAAAGCTGTGTTTGGAAAACTGAATTACAGTTTACTGTACTGGAATTAGGATCTGATGCAGCCTTTTCAGCTGAACATAGAAAACGTTTCCGTGGGAACTGAGACATTTTGCTCTTTAATCGGTAGTAAAGATGGGCAGAGGTTGACCCATATGCAGAAAATGCCTTTAAGCAGTTTAACCAATAACATTCCTTCACGCCAAATTGTGAAGACTTTGAACATCTCATCACCTTCGGTCCATAGTAAATCAAAGGGTTCAGAAAGTCAGACCTGGATCTGATCTTTAGGGCTTCAGGTGGAAATGCATCAAAACCACGAATGATTCTGGAATTGGAAATCACTGCATGAACTCAGGAACACCCGCAGAAATGGGTCTAAGAACACAGTTGGCCGTGAAAGCTACAACCGCGCGTTAAAACTCTGTCATGTGAACATGATCCAGGAACACGGAATTCCCCTTCGCAAACCATGGACGCCAAACCCTGTTGACTCAAGAGGAGAGGCAACTCCGGGCGGGTCATCAGCATGTTGGTGACTGGGCAACAAAACACATTCCTCCAGATCTTTCAGGGATCTTTCATCCTCCAGATCTTTCAGGGAAGGCTTTGGATCTTTCAGCAGGACAATGCTGATCCGCATACTGCATTCATTTCATAAAGCTCCGACTTGGTAATAGAAAAGTCTGGGTGCTGAAGTGGTTGGGCTGCAATCCTTTCACCATTTCATAAATATCAGGCCCATAAAAAAATATATACAGGACTGTCTCAGAAAATTAGAATATTATGATTTTCTGTAGTGCAATTAAAAAACAAAAATCTCATACATTCTGGATTCATTACAAATCAACTGAAATATTGCAAGCCTTTTATTATTTTAATATTGCTGATCATGGTTTACAGCTTAAGAAAACTCAAATATCCTATCTCAAAAAATGAGAATATTCTGGGAATCTTAATTTTAAACTGTAAACCATGATCAGCAATATTAAAATAATAAAAGGCTTGCAATATTTCAGTTGATTTGTAATGAATCCAGAATGTATGACATTTTTGTTTTTTTAATTGCTCAACCTCAAAACCCAACCTCATCTTCTTCCGCTTATCCGTTGCGGGGGCAGCAGCCCCAGCAGAGATGCCCAGACTTCCTTCACATGGACCACATTACACCAGTCATGAAATCACTACACTGGCTTCCAGTTAGTCAAAGAATATAGTTTAAAATCTTACTGCTGGTCTACAAAGACCTGAATGGTCTTGGACCAAAATACATGGTTGATCTGTTAGTTCCTATGAAGCTCCCAGACCCCTGAGGTTCATCTGGATCTGTTAGTTCCTATGAAGCTCCCAGACCCCTGAGGTTCATCTGGATCTGTTAGTTCCTATGAAGCTCCCAGACCCCTGAGGTTCATCTGGATCTGTTAGTTCCTATGAAGCTCCCAGACCCCTGAGGTTCATCTGGATCTGTTAGTTCCTATGAAGCTCCCAGACCTCTGAGCTTCATCTGGATCTGGTTTGTTGTGGTTCCAGAACCAGAACCAAGCAAGGTGAGGCAGCGTTCAGTTATTCTGCTCCTCACCGGTGGAACAAACTTCCTGTAGACCTGAGGTCTGCTCCAACTGTAGATCCTTTAAATCAGGATAAAAACATTACTGTTTACTGAAGCGGACTCCTAAATTAAATCCTCCAGCTCTTCCTCCAGACACTTCCTCCAGGTCCTCCGAGGGGAGTCCGAGGTGTTCCCAGGCCAGGCGAGAGACATTATCTCTCCAGCGTGTCTTGGGTCTGCCCCGGGGTCTCCTCCCGGTGGGACATGCCTGGAACACCTCCCTAGGGAGGAGGGACATGCCTGGAACACCTCCCTAGGGAGGTGGGACATGCCTGGAACACCCCCCTAGGGAGGTGTTCCAGGCCTCAGCTGACTCCTCTCAATGTGAAGGAGCAGCGGCTCGACTCCGAGCTCCTCCCGGGTGACCGAACTCCTCACCCTATCTCTAAGGGAGCGTCCAGCCACCCTGTGGAGGAAACTCATCTCGGCCGCTTGTATCCGCGATCTTGTCCTTTCGGTCACTACCCAAAGTTCATGACCATAGGTGAGGGTAGGTGCGTAGATTGACCGGTAAATCGAGAGCTTCTCCTTTCGACTCAGCTCCTTCTTCACCACGATGGTCCAGTACATCGACCGCATAACTGCGGACGCTGCACCGATCCGTCTGTCAATCTCACGCTCCATCGTTCCCTCACTCGTGAACAAAACCCCGAGATACTTGAACTCCTCCACCTGAGGCAGGACTTCTCCACCCACCCGGAGAAGGCATGTCACCCTTTTCCGATGGAGAACCATGGCCTCGGTCTTGGAGTTGCTGATTCTCATCCCTGCCGCGTCGCACTCGGCCTCAAACCGCCCCAGCACATGCTGAAGGTCCCGGTCCGATGAGGCCAACAGGACAACATCATCTGCAAAAAGCAGAGATGAAATCCTGAGGTTCCCAAACCGGATCCCCTCCGGCCCCTGGCTGCGCCTAGAAATCCTGTCCATAAAAATTATGAACAGGACCGGTGACAAAGGGCAGCCCTGCCGGAGTCCAACATGCACTGAGAACAAGTCTGATCTACTGCCGGCAATGTGAACCAGACTCTGCTCCGATCATACAGAGACCGGACAGCCCTTAATAGAGGGCCCCGGACTCCATACTCACCAAGCACCCCCCACAGAATGGCACGAGGGACACGGTCAAATGTCTTCTCCAGATCCACAAAGCACATGTAGACTGGTTGGGCAAATTCCCATGAACCCTCGAGCACCCTGCGGAGGGTGTAAAGCTGGTCCAGTGTTCCACGACCGGGACGAAAACCGCATTGTTCCTCCTGAATCCGAGGTTCAACTATCGGCAGATCATGAACTGGAATTTGAACTGTTCAGATTATGTGAGTTTCAGCTTGACTGCTAGGTCCAATTATTGCACATTGTCTCCCAAAGAGTCCGACGGTAGAAAAATAACCTTTCTGTGCAAATTATGTCCCACTGCGCTGAGAAAACAAGTCAGAGCATCTGCCTCGTCAACTTCAAATTTGGAACGTCATGTGGAGTTAAAGCATCCGTCCAGTGTGAGAAATTATCTGCAAGTCCTTGACAATCAAAAAAAGTCATCAGGAAAGACCAAGAAGACCCAACAGATCCAAACGACCCCAGTCACTGCTGCACCTTCAGGGGGTTGATTTACCTGCAACAGGTAGAAACACTGATAATGGACTACATTGTTGGAGATTTACAGCCTCTGAGTAAAGTTGAAAAGCCACTAGGACAAACATGATTGTATAGTGAACAGTTTTAGGATAGGGTGGCGTTTCATTTGTACTTCTCACCTAAGAATATTGAAATGAACTGAATTTGAACTAGTTCAAAGTGAAAATGGTGAACTATGAACGTGAACTGTTCATTTTTAAACTATGTGAACTGAATTTTGAACTAGTTCACTTGCACAACACTATATATATATATATATATATATATATATATATATATATATATATATATATATATATATATATATATATATATATATATATATATATATATATATATATATATATATATATATTGAGGGCCGAAGAACATAAACTCCTATCTGAAAATGTCACTTTTTTGGGAAAACACAAAAAAACTGTAACTAGCTGGTATCGTTAACACATAATATAGTAATATAGTCCCAAAACAGTGAAATGTATAGGGGTATCCTTAAAAAATAGCATTCTACAAGAAAACAACACAGTTTTTTATGTTTTCCCAAAAAAGTATATAAAAATATATATATATATATATATATATATATATATATATATATATATATATATATATATATATATATATATATATATATATATATATATATATATATATATATATATATATATAGGTGTACAGTATCTACAAATAACACACAGGATTGTTAAGCAGCTCAAATCTCACATCAGACAATTATGGGCCAATGTTGATATTCCAAAACCCCCAGTTCCCAGACATATAGAGTTGTCAGAAGATGCTCTACAATAGTAAACTGGTGCCATCAAATTCATGTCCTCAACTCACTTGATTTGTTTTTTTTGTCAAGTATAGGTACTTGATAACAGACCACTCTACAAAGTACTGTACTAGTGAGACAATGTCGCTATTTTCCTTCCATGTGATTGGTTTTACTCTTCTTCACCTCAGAATCACAGCCTGCATTACCTTCGCAACAGGATTAGGCTTTAGTGTTTATATCAGAGCACCTAAAACCAGTGCTTGCAATCATCCATCTCCCATCTGGCAACGACACTTTCAGTTGAGCAATGGACTCATTTTTCTCTCCGTTTCTGTTGCCACAGCAACCACACTACAAGGGACTGGATTAATGAGGGCAAAGGTAGTATAATGATGAGAGAAAGGTCTGTGGTGATAACATGCTAGTGACAGGGAGATGGTACAGGGGGAGTCAACACATCTCTCAACTCTAAAAGAGAGAGCCGCGTTATATTCCTCTGGAAAAGAAACCACTAAACAAAGGGGACTGTGAAAACAATTATGGAGAGGTGTTGTGAAGGTATGCTGACCACCCAAATCCCCACACTGTAAAGTACTGATTGACAGTAAAGAAAAAATAATGTTAACATACTCTTAATGTGCTCTTCTTCTGTCCAGGCATTAGGACTGTTTATGGGAGAAAATAGAAATCCTCTAAAAGTTAATGGAGAACAATAAAAAAAAATAGTTTTAATTACAGCTTGTAAAGATGTAGATTATTCTTTCTTTATCTGTGGGTTGAATGAAAGAGGAGATGCACTGCAAAAACTCAAAATCTTACCAGGAATATTTGTCTTATTTCTAGTTAAAATGTCTAATTTTTAGGACTGTTTATGGGATAAAATAGAAATCCTCTAAAAGTTAATGTACAACAATAAAAAAAAAAGAGTTTTAATTACAGCTTGTAAAGATGTAGATTATTCTTTATCTGTGGGTTGAATGAAAGAGGAGATGCACTGCAAAAACTCAAAATCTTACCAGGAATATTTGTCTTATTTCTAGTTAAAATGTCTAATTTTTAGTCAAAAAATCTCATTACACTTAAAACAAGAGTCATTACCAGAAAAATAACTTGTTATTTGACAATTTTCACCTGTTTCAAGTACATTTTCACTTGAAATAAGTATAAAAACAAGGAACAAGATTTATCTTCTCATTACAAGCAAAAAAATCTTGTTCCACTGGCAGATTTTTCTACTTATTTTAAGTGAAAATCTACTTGAAACAGGTGAAAATTGTTGTTTTTTCCAGTGATGAGTCTTGTTTTAAGTGTAATGAGATTTTTTTGACTAAAAATGAGACATTTTAACTAGAAATAAGACAAATATTCTTGTTAAGATTTTGAGTTTTTGCAGTGTGCAAGAAAATACGGCGTAAAGAGGGCATGCATCGCCTGAAAGTAGGCCGTTAGAGAAAGATTTCAGAAAAATGCCCGAGTGACTGAATGAAGTGGAAAGGAAGGGCCAATCCCACGTGCTGGTAAACAACACGTCCCAGGGAGCAGAGGTGGCACTTTTTTCCACTCTCCTGTCTTACATCAGCCTCCCTCTAACTGCTGCTGGTTTCCTAGTTGCCAGCGGTCCCCGAAAGGCCGCGCCGGTCTCCAAAGACTCCACTCATGATTGCTTGAGTGAAATGCTGGTTGATTACTTCACCGGTGGGGCGCGCAGGGAAGCTGGAGAGATATCAGCAGACGGAAAATCACTGCAGCCAAGCAATCTGATCTCAGAATGATTGCACCACAGCTCCTTATGATAAGCAGACTTTCCTGCAGTGTGAAGATCAATTGTCTGGACTGAGTTTTATACTTTACTGTTTTTAGTTAGCTGGTTTTTTTCTTAAAACTCTTGATTCCCAGAGTTCTCCGTACAGGGGAGCAGAAGCCTTAGAACAGTAAAGTGTTATTACATATATATATATATATACATTAAATACATGATTCATATATTATTATGTCAAATGTATTATGATTATTATTATTATTATTATTATTATCATCATCATCATCATCATCATCATCATTATTATTATTATTATTATTATTATAAGGAAGATATATTTATATTATATCATATCATATATATATATATATATGATATGATATAATATAAATATATCTTCCTTATAAAAATAATAATAATAATAATAATAATAATATATATATATATATATATATATATATATATATATATATATATATATATATATATATATATATATATATATATATATATATATAACTTTTACACAAAT